>NC_056729.1:1451664970-1451677470 GCF_019279795.1 Protopterus annectens | reverse complement strand
AATTTAGACCTCCTCACAAAGAAACTGCAGCTAATAACTTTTTATTAGCCTCAAGTAGGATTCCCCCCACTTGTTGAATTCTTTGCCTTATGGGGAGTATGAAGGTATTTTTGGTGAAATAAAACACAAAACAGCTTCAAGGATAAGGCTGAGTGCAATCAAACAAGAAAAACTGTGTATAAAAAAGCACTCAACTTGCACAACCAAAGGCTCTTTAATAAAAAATTATTAAAGAGCCTTTGGTTGTGTAAGTTGCGTGCTTTTTTATACACAGTTATTTTTGGAAATACATCGAATAAGGAAAGGATAGGTCAAGAATTTTTAAAAGTAAGAAATAGGTTGTATTGTATATGTTATTCCCCTGATTTGTTGGCAAGGACAGAGGATAGGGTATATGGTATCCGACAAGGAGATGGCAAAGGAATAAGGAAGAGACATGAAGAGCAATCCCTCAGATGAAGGTACTAGGAAAATGCATTTTGTTAGAAATTTTCCCCTTTCTCACATCATTTGGCTAGGTTAATCAGGAAATTTTGGACCATAGTGATGCAAGATGAATCTACTAAGGGTGTATTTTCGGAGCATATAATCTTTTTATATAAAAGGTGCATGAATTTGAAACAGTTATTGAATAGGAAGCTGGACAAAATAGATGGTCAGGTGGGATGTTATCCCTGTCGTAGGTGTAAGGTATGCCCTAAAGTTAGAAATTTACATGGTTGTAGCATTAATGAAAGAATTTATAAGGCTACACAGAGGTTTCCTTGTAAATCGAGTGGAGTTGTTTACATCTTGGGTTGTGATTGTTCACCTAAGAATCACATCGGACAGAGCAAGGGACAAGTTAAAAAACGTATTTTGGAGCATATGAGGGACATCAGACATAGCAGTCTGGATAGTCCAGTGGCATATCATTTCTGTTCAAATCATTCAGGCTCAGATTCTTATTTATTCCACAGTGTGTTGGGTATGCCTTTACATCAACATGGGGAAACTTGCTATAGAAAGCTGTTACCCTTGGAAACCAGATTCATCATTAATTACAATACTTTACTTCCTTCAAGTCTTAACCAGGAGGTGAATATGATTATGTGAAATCGATGTTGACAAAGCAAATTAGATTTTAATTTTGTTTTCACAGGGGTTCTCCAATTTGAAGCATGTAGTTAAATATAAACATAAATATGTACTGACTTTAAATTATAGTCAACATAGTGTGTAAAGAATGTAAGGCTGGGAAATGAGTTCACAAGCATTTTTAATGGCTCAAAGTTGCTTTAAATGGTAAGGGTTTGTGCAATGCGTAAAATTGGTTAATATCATGTGATTCAATATATAAAATGTGCTGTTGGCATAGCATAATTTATCCCTTGAAGGCTTTTTAGCGGAGGTACCAGGAGACACAGTAAGGTTTTTTCTACACTTTAAAGTAGTCTTTTTTTTTTTTGTATCCATAAATATCTACCAACACAATAATTGGTTCAGTAATCCCCATACTTATGGGTACACGATAACATTAAGTATTTAGAAGTATGGATTAAAATGACATGTTATGGCAGCTAAGGATATGTGGGAAGAGGCTACAAAGTTAATACAAACATTGAGAAAATAGAAACTCATATGGATAGTAAGATACAAGTAGTGAAAATATTTTAGTCCCGTTAGTCTTACATACAGGTCAAGCATACTTTTATCATCTTTTGGAGAAGTTGTAGACGCAAAAAAACTGAAGGAATTTATCTGGGGGGTTGTTCCTTCCAATAGAACACGGTGGTTTAGGTTTACCTGATTTGAAGGGATACTTTAGAGTTACACAGTTAAGACTCCTATATGTAACACAAGCGGAAGGTTATAATTCAAAGTGGAAAGGGATGGAGTAAGGGGGAAGTTCAAAAAAAGAGAGAGAGTGGGATTTTGGCTGCAGATCCTTAACAAGAATAAAAACCACACAGATTATAATATTCATAAAGTAGCAAACAGTGTTCCAAGAACTAAACAATAGGATAATGGAGAAAAGAGGTTTTACCAACAGGGATGACTGCAAGTAGGGGTACAGAAAGTAGGCAAAAGAGAGCTTAAGTTTACTGGAGAAAACTGGCAAAGGAACCAAGATATTGGGAACAAATAACCAAACAGGAAAGGTAAAAGAGTGGGATGAGGTCAAGAAGGTTTTTGGATTGCAGGCTAGAGACTGCCTTCCCTACCAGGGCTTGCTCTCAGACTACAATTAGAGAGAAAGGGGTAGGTGAATTTTAAGTAAAAGACCTATTCTGGTAGAGTTTTTAATTTAATCTAGAATAAATACAGTTGTTAAAAAGGGATAATTAGTAGGACATGCAAAATAAAGCATAACTATAAGAATCAATCTCTGTGCGGAATCTGCATGTCCTCCCTGCATTCATGTGCGTTTCCTCCGGGTGCTCCGGTTTCCTCCCAAGTCACAAAGACATGCATCTGAAGAGATTCACCCCAGGCCTTCACTGAAAATTAGTTCATTCTAAGTCGGACTTTCCTGGTAAACAAATGTTGAATAAATAAATAAATAAATAAATAAATAAACAACATGAGGTTAGAAAAGATTGCTTTCTCATACATTGAGAAGATAAGACGGGAAAAGCAATGGAAAGACATGCATGGCTGAAGCATGCAACCAATTCCAAAAGGTTTACGATATTTAAGTGTTTGCATCAGTACTGTTATACCCCAAGCAGACTTCAAAGAATTTATCCTCAGGCAAATAGCAAAATGTTGGAGGTGTGAAGTAGAAGAGTGGCAAATGGAACATATGTTTTGTGAGTGCAATGAGTTGTCAGATTTTAAAAAATCCCTAGAGTACTCCATCAGAAATATTGAGTGAGCAAAGGGCTGCAAGTAAGAAAATTATTTTGAGTTGGGATATAGCCCTTTGCTCACCCAATATTTCATATGGAGTACTCTAGGGATTTTTTAAAAATATGATAACTCATTGCACTCCCAAAACATATGTTCCATTTGCCACTCTTCTAGGATCTGAATTGAATCTGCGGTGGTGGTGCTGCGGTAGCGTTGTCGCCTCACAGTAAGACGCTGACCGGTTCGACCCTCAGCTAGAGCGTCTTCTGCGTGGAGACATGCGTGAATGGGCGTGCCTTCGTTGAAGGTTGTGCATTACGGCTGGCAACTCAGCACGTAAAAATCAACTGCCAATCATTAGCGGACCGGAGTTCCGCTGTGGCAACCCCTAACCGGGAAAAGCCGAAAGACACAACATATAGGATCTAAATTGCCTAGACATAGTAAGACCTTATTAAGTTTATTTCTGTTGGCTGCCAAGAAAGTAATTACTAGAAAACTGAAATCAAAACCTACACCAACTGTATTTGCAGTAATAATTATAAGACAAAAAACACTGGAAGATGGAGCTTTACAAAAGGGAAAGAGCAAAGTACATACAAATAAAAGCTGAGCCCCAAAAGCATTTCTGTGCTGGAGGGAAACATTCTAGCTTACCAGCGGGAGTGGTAAGCACTAAGTAGCCTATCTACCACAAGATCCAGATACAGATTCTTAGTTTTAGCACTCGAATTTGCTTATTCGTGCTCAGCACTTGTTAAGAAATTGTTGTCAGCACTAAAATAAGCTACAAATTCTACAGCACTCAACCTTCCTCTTTACCTAGAGAAAAACAGTTTTTGTACTTAATTCCTCACTTGCTTAAAGAAAAACAGCTCTTATACTCACTTTCCTCACTTGTCTTGAGGAAAGTAGTTTTTTATTCAGACATGTCCAAGGGTCAGCTCCCAGTGTTCTCTGCTAACTGATGAATCTGGGCATCTTGAGGCAATGTAGCAATTGCCTCATGTACACAGACAACCCTCTCCTCCTACCACCCAACACCACAACATGCGAGAGATGCACTTATCTAGCCAAACTGGAGGTAAAGCTCTCTCCAACCAAAACTGAACTTGACAGTCAAGAGGAGAAGGTAAACACCTGCAACACACCACACTCATCACATGGTCCCACTAAACCTACACCACCAAAATCCACACAGAAACAAAAACATTCGCAGAGGCTCTCATTAATAATCTGCTCAAGCAAAAGAGATCTCCAAAGCAGAAATGCAAGCAACCTCCACCCCCCCCAACACAACCCAAATGACAGATAGCCCACAGACTCAGTGTGCCAATAAACCACAGCCCATAAGGTAAACCAACATACCAAACACATTAGTCATAGGCGAGTCAGGCACACTGATGTCCCACTCACCAGGCTAAACAAGAAGGTTACTGTCAGCTGCCTGCCGGGTGCCAGGATCTGCCACATAAAGCACGCACTCAGGTCACTCCACAACAAGTACAAATATGAATCTGGTCATTGTCCATGTTGGTGTAAAGGACCCGAGACGTACCTCCCTGGACTACATGAAGAGAGACATGGAACAGCTCTCCGATCTCGTAGCCCAGGTAGGTATGACCCTAGCCCTGAGTAGCATCCTGCCATCACCCAAAATGACACCATGGTACAAGGACAAAATGATTCGCCAACAACTGGCTAAGCTTCTGGTGTCATTCTAAAGGGATCCAGTATCTGTCTGCCTGGAATGACATGGTTGACAGACCACAATGCTTTGCCAGAGATGGCCTGCATCTGTCGCCCCTGGGAATCCGGATATTGGCCAAGACTCTTGCCGCCCCTATAGTGCCTTTTTTAGGCAAGGTTCAAATGACAAATTAACCACCGTAACAGGAACAGGCATGCAAAAACTGGGGGCAATGGTACTCAATGCTAGAAGTCTAAATCTCAAAATGCACTCACTCGACGCACTCCATAAAATGGAGACCATCGATATCTGTGCAGTGACTGAGACCTGGTTCAAGGCTCTAGAGAGCACCCCTGTATCACCAAGCTTTAACTCATACCACACTTTTCGGCCATCTAACCTGGACCAGACCACCAAAGGCGGAGGCGTGTCCATATTCATTAAAAATATCCACACCTCCAGGCCAGTTGCGCAGCTCAATGAATCCGTGGTTATCCAAGTACAACTAACTCTGGGCAAAACTGCAATCCAAATTGGAACTTGCTACAGATCCCCAACCATGCCCCAGGATTCCCACTCCTCTTTTCTTGATACACTGGAAAATATTAGGGTTCAACCTAACAATGGGCGATTTAAATTACCCCACCATTAACTGGGAAAACTACTCATGTACCAACTCCTTCGCTCAACACTTTCTGGAATTCATAAATTCCGATGCCCTGGATCAACTTACACACAAACCCACCAGGAGCAACAATATCCTAGACCTAGTCATTACCGACATGAGTGACCGATGTTGCACACCTGAAATAAATTCCTCGTTGGTCAGATCCGACCATAAGCTAATCACCCTAGATATCCGCATCCCGCTCCACCCACCATTAAGGAAACCACAGTAAAACATTTCTCCAAAGCCAACTTCATGCTTCTTGAGACAGAAGTGGCAAATTTCAGGACACCCATGCAGATGGACAATACAGTTACGACTGCTGAATCCTACACAAATGCACTCTATAAGCACTTAGACGAGTGCATGGATCGTGCTATCCCAAACAGAACAAAGACACTATCCTCCAAAAAATGGAAGCCAATATGGTGGTCCCTTGCCATAAACAAACTCTACAACAGCAGGAAGAAACTGTTGCAAGAGAGTAAAATCCCATGAGTAGAGGAGCTGCCTGGTCAGCCTCAGTAAGAAGCAGAGATCCCTTATAAGATCCTCCAAACCTAGCTACGAAAACAAAATCGCCACTGATCCTAAAGGCAACCACAAAGCATTCTATAGCTATGTCAAGAATCTCAATGGCAACACCCAGAGCTGCTCTGAGTTACAGCACAACAGCACGAAAATTACTCTCACCCTCTAAAGGGCCCATATCTATACATGAAGAATACAGAGTCCCTGTAATCACATCTATGCAGGTAAAAGCTGCACTCTCAAACCAAAAACACAGCATCCATGGGACCGGACAACATCCCAAGCTGCGTTTTACACGAACTTCAGAACGAACTGGTTTCCCACCTAAGCACCATGTTCATAGTCTCACGTCAGACTTTGTGCCCACTGAATGGTACACAGCAACAGTTATCCCACTTCACAAAGTGGGAGCCACCACTGATCCTGCGAACTATCGCCCTATTAACCTGACGAGCCTGGTCTGCAAGGCCATGGAAAGTATCACCATGGAACTCAAACCAAGACATTGGTATCCTCTACACTCTGGACTCCACCCAGTTCAGGTTTGTGAAAGGCAGACCATGCCTTCTCAACCTGATCAACTTCTTTGAGGCAGTCACCAAAGCCATAGACGAGGGTAAGATGGTTCACACAGCCTATCTTGACCTCGCCAAGGCTTTCGACACCATCCCCCATTCTGGAATTATAGCTAAACTCACTAAACTAGGTATAAATCCCTATGTAACAAGATGGGTTGCCAGCTAGCTCACTGACAGAACCCACACTGTAAAAGTTGCAGACTCCAAATCTGACTTCAAACCAGTGACAAGTGGAGTACCACAGTGTTCAGTCATGGGACCTCTCCTGTTTGGTATCTACTTCTCTGAAGTACAGGCTAACACAGAAGGCTCTGGCTAACGAAGTCCGCAGATGACTGCAAACTAGAAGCCATAGTAGAGTCCCCAAATAATGTGGACATCCTACAGAAGGGCCTCACTAAGACATATGCCTGGTGTCAGAAGCATGGCCTCAAGCTCAATACCAAAAAGTACATAGTCATCCCCTTTGGTAAAAACTCTGTACCCATGAACTACCACATAAATGGCAGACTACTTAACGCCGAATGTGCGATAAGAAACCTTGGGATCCAAGTGGACAGTAGTCGCTCCTTTGATAATCACATTGCCACAGTAGTCAGGAAATCCTATGTGGCACACCTCATCACAAAAGGGTTCTCATCCAAAAAAAAGAGAGGTCATTGTTCCCCTCTACTCGGCACGCAGACTATAATGCCCCTTTTGGAATGTACCTCACAAGACATCTGCAGCAGCTGGAAAGGCCACAGAAGTACCTCACAAAGAGGATTACTGGCCTCAAACAGATGCCCTACACTGACAGTCTCAAAAAAACTCCAGCTTTACTCTGTAGCATATCGCCTACTCGGAGGCAATCTCTGCCTAACATATAAAGCTATGTTAAACCCAGAGCTGTTGGACATGCTACACCTTAAGAAATCCCAATCCCTCCAAGCTACACACTCTAGGGACCGAAACCTTGTCACCACAATAAACAGGACATGCTGGAGGGATAGATTCCTGTCCCAGAGACTTCCTATACTCTGGAACAATTTATTTGCTTATTTATTTTGTTTGATTACCGAGGAAGTCCACTGGGCCAGAAAGTGCATGTTTTCAATGGAGGCCCGGGGAGAAAAGCTCCATAAGCAATACAGTAAGGATTACTTAATTTTAAACGTATAATACATATACAATATCAACACGGTAAGGAAATGCATAAACAGTACAGGATACAACACAGTTAACAGATATTGGAGAACATCACAGTTTACAGGTGTTTGCATTCAGAGCAAGCATGATCAACTGTCTTCATAAAAAAAGATCTAAGGGTTCTTGCATTCTTATACTAGTAGAGAGGAGAACGTTTACATGCAGTTATTCCAGATAAGTAAGGTATATACTTGACATGTAGTCAGTAGAAGTAATTTGCTATTTACATTATATACAAATTTGAATTCAAGTGAAAGTTGCTTAATCAGTTGCTGAGAGCTTGAGTCTGTTCTAGGAGAATAGAAATAGGAGTTAGAGGAAGGTTAGGAGCAAGGAGTATGACCATTACGTACTACAAGCTACCCATCTATGTCAAGCAAAGTTCCTCATTAGCACTCTTCAAGAAACATCTTGATGAGTTGATGGGAAATAGGAAATACACCCCGGGGATCACTTCTGTGGCTCTTGTCGACAGGGGCACAGGAAATTAACTTTCTTGGGTGGTGTAAGCCAGGCAACCTTGTTGGCTAGGCTTACTTAGGCCCTTGGGCTGATAGCTTAGTACCTACGAACCTATACATGGAAAGTGTGGGAAAAAATATGTTCATAGTAATATTCAAGAGGAGCAGGCACAAGATTTAATTAAAGGCAAGAATTCAGCAAATGTTTTTTTAAAGAACCAATGACAGTAGCAAAAATAATGTAAGTGATGTATACTGTATTTAAACAGAAAAATTGCTTGTTTTCTATTCTGTTATGTGTGCTTGCCTTTGTCAAGTGAATTTAATAACGGTATTAAAAAATTTAAAAAAAGGAAAAATTCTAAAATGGTTATTCAGCAGAGTATTAGGAGCAATGGAAAGAGGCAAAAATACTGACTGTAAGAGGGGCCATCCAATAGTGATAGATGAGGAGAAAAAAAGACAAAAGGGGTAGATCTGTAGTAATAAGGGGTTATTTGCAGTGAAGTAGGATTATACATATTCCACCTAAAACTACTATTAAGGAACTCAAGAATTATGGAAAGGTAATTAGCTACCAGCAGGGATTATTACTGGATGGGGACCATAATCTGGTAAGCAATAGTGAAGATGCATCAGGGGGACCTAGAAGGGAACATGCAACAAAAGGTCGATTTCTGAAGAAATAAGAAAATATTTGGAATGAAAGATGTGAAATTACTAACAGGAACTCAGAATTTACAAATTACTCTCCAAAAGTACAAAAACTGGGCTAGATTGAACCAAAACTATATTGCACAATAGCATGGGTATTTAAATGACAGTTTTGAAACACATAATTTAAGACTATGTGCCAATAAAGACTAAGACAAAGATGCACATTCCTGCTTGCCTACTAAGAAAAAGATGACTTTATAAAGAATGAGTAGTGAAAACGATTTCCAAGAGTTGCTAGGTAAATGTACAAACTTCTAAGAAAAGGAGAACTGATAAGTGGAATAAAATAAACATGAAATTTAAAACATATGGTATAAATACAGAAAAAGATAGCAGAAAAAAAAAAAGTTACATGGATTACTTACAAGAACTATCAAAAGGTTAAATCACTGCAGACCAAGAGGAATTTTACGGAAGAGGCATATTTGTTGACTACTAAAGGAAAAGCAAGGGCAGTATTTGGATAATATGCATTAGTTTAGAAACGTCACTGTTAAGCAAGTATTTTTGATAACCCCAAAGCACAAAAACTATTAGCACAACTACCTTGACAACAGAAAACAGAAAGGAGTGTTCCCAAGCTAAGTGCAGCTTACAACTAGAACTAGAGACCCTGCAAAAGTTATTACATACATTTCGGAAATTCTATGAAAAATCTCTACACATGCTTAATTTTCTGTTTCTTTTTGACAAGAAAAATGGGGCCAGACGTGATACTAAACAGCAGCAGCAGCTTCCCCAGGGATGGGCACGGAATTCTGATAAGAGGGAAACGTTCCCTGTTTGCTTTCTCAGGATCGACAAGAGAGAGTCTTCTCCCTTACCCACTGATGAGATCCCAACAGCTACAGAGGACGTGGCTAACCCCCCCAACCCATACTGGCTATAGGTGCTACACCAGAGGGATCAAAAATCAGAGAGGAGTGATATGAGGTACAACAAATAACCATAACAGAGTCACCCTCCTGTGGCCGAGGCAAACTGATAGCCTGCTATAGAAACAAAGGCTGTTTGCTTAACTTTTCTTTTTGTGGCTGGAAGAAGGACCAACTGCGGGACCAGTAGTTTGTTCCATGATCAAGCCAAAAATGATGCCGCTTTCTCAGGAAACATAATTTACAACTTAATTGATTTTAACTAGTAACTATTAAACATGTATTTTATAAAACGAGGGTTTGATTCACTAAGCCTTGAACCATGCACTAAAATATTTTCAGCCCGTCTTTCAAACAGACCAAATCTCCCAGGTCACCACTGAAAACAGCTGACCATCTGTGTGTGGGATTGGTCATGTCCAAGTAACACTTAAATTCTTGCAGCTGCCAACTGAGACATCAGAGAAGATTATTCTTAAAAAAGTGTCTCCTTTTGCATAACAAATTCATTCAAGTAATACAACTGATAAATGCATTTTAGTTATTAGAACTATATAATTCTTACACTTTCACTACTCGTGAAAATTCTGTTGGGTTCTTCACCGCAACAACATACTCAAAACTATAAATGTAAGCTTTTTCATTAAAACAATGTGTAAGAAATGAACTCTCATTACTGTAACTCTCAGGCTCTCACCTCTAGAATTGGGCTTTTTTTTCTTTTTTAAATATACTACTACTAATCTGAGAAGTTGAAAGAATAAAACATGTGAATTAATGTGCATTTTCTTTACACTTTGGACAAGATTAATCCCACTAGGCAAATTATCTCTTTTCAGGGCAGTTCTGAGGGGATATTCACACTTTCAGGAACATTTGGACAGAGCAACAGGGAAATTCTCCTACCCATGGATCTTTTTACAACAACCTGTGCTACCATCAACTCAGGCAGATGAAGCCTTTGTTTAATGTCTCATTCAAAATACAGCACCCACATTATGTGGCACTGTGCTGTCAATAATGGAAAAATTAACCCATCTATCTGGTGTGAGAATTGAACCCACAGTCTTGTGATCTTCTAGCACTAAAGGCAACTGTGCCATCTACTGAACTACTGAGACTGCCAAGGTCTCTTCCTGAAGCAAGATAAGGTTATAAAACTTTAATTAGTACCAATATTTATTAAACACAATCTACCACCTTTTCTCAAAACATTGCAAGTTTTAATAGGGACAGAGAAACGTTTTTAACCAAAATAAGGGACGTTGGAGAGGTACATACAAATGTTTCAAGCACGGGCATCAATGCCCTTCTAGCTTGCCAATATACCAAAACCCTTGTTTTCATAACAAGTGTCCAGGCTGTTCTTAAAAATAACTAAGTTAGTACTTGCTTTAATGTAATTTGGTAGTATGTTCCAAGCATCAGCTACTCTGTCAGAGAACCTATTAGTACACTTCTCATTCCTATAGAATCTTCTACATGGGTTGTCTGATGACTCTCTAGTACTTTTTGATAACCCCAAACATTTCCAGACGTAGCTGTCCTTAAATGCCCTATATACCTGAATAAGGCCTATTAAATATCTGTAAGAGACAATGTACAAGTTCAGATATTTTAGCTTTTCGTAATAACTTAGATTTTCACATCCATGGATACCCTTGGTATATTTCCGCTGTACTTTTTCCAGTTTATTCATTCTTGTTTACATACAGGGTTTCCATATTGTTATTGCATACTCAGGTTTGGGTCTAATGTAACTAACAAGCAATGACTTCATTATGTTTCATTTCCGAGACCTTATAAATCTTTTTATACAACCTATAGTTCTATAACCATCATTAGCCACATCATTAGCCAATCGGTTGATAAGATTAGAAAAACTCATAGCTGAATATACCCAGGTCCTTAAAAGAGTCTACAGTTTCAATCACTGTGTACTATATTAAATAGTCACCTTTCATGCTCATTACTTGTGTTACTGATTCTTCCAAATCATTTTACAGGCCTTGTAAAGAAACTAAAATGACATACCTGCAGACAGGGAATTAATGCACAACAGCTTAAAGACTTATTTACCTCACTGTTTCTTGTGGAAGATGCCATTTTTAACCAGAATAACTTGCTATAAGCATAAACCAGGAGAATTAATATTCTGTAAGCTGCCGAAGACAATGACAGAGTTCTGATAACATTACATTTGTGTGCTATACAACATTTGAAGACAAACGGTCTTTACTAGGATATTTACATCCTAAACACATCATTACACTTCTGCAGAGTGCATTTTCCAGCCCAAAGACTGATCCCAATACTTCCATGTACTACAAAGCATGAGTTCACCCTCTTCCCTATCTGTAGCTTCCTCAATGCACACTCGTGCAGATTTGAAAAAAAATTTCTTGACTCTTTCTTAGGGAATTTGTATTTCTTGCTCTTACACCTGTTCTGTTATCACATCTAAATGTTTCTTGACAAGAAAACATGTATACCAATGTGCACATCCACTGGGGTCAAAGTTATTCATACTAAAGAAAATTGACATTTTTGTGTACTGCCATTTACAGCTGCAATGTTTTCCTTTCCTGCACTATAACCATTTTGAGTCCTTTTTTAGTCTAAAAGGTGAAGAAACCTGATTGACCACTAAACAAAACGTCACTTATCAGCTGAGCTTTGCAAGCCATGAAATATGTGATATTCTGGCTGACTCAGAGAAGGAAGATGGGAAGATAGCAGGACACGAACCTAAAATAAAACACTTTAGAAAACATGCTGCTATTTCTTTACATCTCTTTATGCACGTTCTACAAACTGTACAACACATACTTAAAAAGTTATTGCAAACCAGGCATAGACACTTTCACTGAGGATAATCAGCCTTAATAGAGAATTCTCAAACTTAAGAATAGTTCTCACAAATTTTTACTTTAAGAGAATGGAAATGTAATCTGACTGGGT
>NC_056729.1:1451654970-1451659970 GCF_019279795.1 Protopterus annectens | reverse complement strand
AGTAGGTATTTATACAATCGAACAACTTAACATGTGTAATGGGTTGACAAAATAAGGTCTACTGAAGTGCTACATGCAAGGAAGTCACCTTTCAGTAGCTGAGAAAAGAAACAATATTTTCAAATGGTCTGCATAATTTAAGATTATGGCCTCAGTTTTAATCATGCAGAAACAACCTGTTTACTGATAAAAATACAGGCAACGCAACCTGCTTATAAAGGGAAAGCTTCTTATCTATGAACTATATCGACAGTACTGCAGGGCTAATCAAAGGAAATCTCATTCTATATATTCACAACAAACCAACTGCTTCTCTTTCCTACGTATCCATACACAGCTGCCAATACAACGCTTAAAATGACAATTGTGTGGGCTGCCAAACAATGTCAGAAGCACAGAAAACTGCTAGCAGTATGAAAGTGCATCTCGACTCGCCAACATCATCTACTTTTATTTCAATATTTTGCGTCACAGGGAAGCCAACAGTCTGCATTACCTGACAACACAGAGAAACAACCACCACTGCAACACCAGAAACTAGAGAAAACTAGTAACTATAACAAACATATACAGACCCATAAGAACACGCCTGAAATATTCTGACATCTAAATTCTAGTGAGGATTTATAACTAACACTTTGAAGTTAGCAATATCATGACAGTTCACTAACTTGCTTCTGTATCTAAAAATCAAACAAACTTTAATTTTGGTATATCAGGAAAAAGTAATCAAGCCAATAATCAATCTGTCGCTTCTCATTTTAACCGCATCTATACATACCTTCAGCCTTTTGATCATTTCATCGCTTGTTATTTTATCAGTGATTTCCTTAACTCCAGGAGGATAAATCATGCTTCCATCTGCAGCTTGCTGCTGTTGAGGGAAGTCCATCATGATGCTCCAATCCTACTGCACAGACCTAAAGCGGCCTCTATGGGTCACAAAACAAAAGTTCATCAACAAAAAACGACTTGTTCCGACCTTTATTTTTCCTTACCATTTATTTTAAAAAAGCAGGGATATCCAACAGCAGCATCACTATTAATTATAAGTCCAACATGCTACTATATAATCTAGTTGTCCCACCTTCAGAAGCAAGCAATCCAGCAACACCTCCTTTCTATACCATCCACCTTTATGAAGGCTCCACTAAGCAGCTGGCTGATGCCTCTGCACATTTCACAATGAAACGTGCGCAGAAAGCGCGCGACAGTACCGGTAAATCTATCAAAGCGAGACTCAGCACTCGTGTTTTGACACTTAAATGTCCAACAGCCCACTCCGATCCCTTAGCGGCTATGTATCCTTCAGATACAGTAGAAAGACGGGGCCCAACATGTTAGGCCTCCGAGCTATTAAAGGTGCAGTACCACTACAACCCAGAACACTGACAGAGTTAACTGAATGAGATAAACACCGCCCTTTTATACGAGCACCACACAATACATTTCCAAGGGGGGGCAACGGATAAAAAAACTAATATACTAACAGTTAAAAATCAGTTTAAGCCATTTTTAAACTCATATATACAACTCGTAAGCTACAGTTACACAACGTTAAAAACCTAAGGCAGAATCCTTAGGAAATTATTTCACCAAAGACTTGCACACACAACCCACCTTATAGGTAACACAAGTTCCACTCAACTCAAAACAGGACCCATTTAGAAACCATACAGTACAAAAGCTGTATTCTTCTGACTGCAGCTGCATTTACCTCCTGTCTCCCTATTACTGCATGAAGAAACACATGGACTGCCTTTTGCTTACTGTTGAATGCAATCTTACACCTCGAGTCTTATTTTTCCCAAAGCAATACTAGAGTCCAAAAATTAGGGAGACACTATGGGATGACTAAGAGAGTAATGCCAATAACCAGTACAGTGAAAGTGGCTGGGCAATACTGTATGAAGTGGACATAAAGCGCCCCCCAACGATCAACTGTAGAAAAACGACTGAGACACAACGGCGGGAGCTAGCCGAATAGTCTACGAGCACTTGTCTTGACAAAACCAACAGTAGTCAACGACGCAGAGACTACTGACTCAGTACGTAGTCTAGCGCCCTCGTATGGTTCGGCGGACAGTGACCCCAAACAACCTGGTTACTGGTCCAAATCATTGCTAAACGCTAGCCCACTATAATGTGAGGACAAATTGTATTTAATAAGGTACAACATCCTGTCTACAGTATGCCTAATAACAATAAATGTGTAGACAGATGAAAGTAATACCCTTTGTTATAGTGTGATATTTGTCTGTAAAAAGAGGGAAGATTTCTACATCTAACTTGAACGCCCTCCTTTTTCTGAGAAAGATGACGATATTACATGTTTTTTTCTAAGAAATCTAACATTTTTAATTTCCACTATAGCAAGTACGAATCAATAAACATTTCTGATTTTTTTAGAGGGAACTCATCGTTAGCTAATTTTTAGGCTTTGCGTAAAAGTCAGCGAACTATGTTTTACCAGCACAGTAAAACTCACTGGTTGTGTAATACACCGATTTTGCATAAATGTTTGGATAATTAAGAATAAGTCGGTATTGAAAAAACACGGGCATTGTTCTTGAACACTTTAACCGTGCGGAATGCAATGCTCAAGTCACTGTGTACGTGCGCTCATCATGAAAGCACAGGCATTATACATAAAATATAAAGTATCATTTTGTAATGCCTTTTAATGGAACACTAATTTCCCGTCATAGCTTTCAACCTTCCGCCTCTTAAATGAGGAACACTCCCTCTCATAATGTGGAACATTTGGGCAAAATGTGAAACACTTCCTAACAGTTTACTAACAACTTCAACTAGGAAGCTGAGTAGTTAAAATGTGATATTTTACTTGTATATTGGTTATTTTAATGAATAGTACAATTCAGCTGTATTTACTATGGATATCAGTTAAAAATTGCTAATACTGAATATGTGACAAACCGTTTCAATGTGGAACGTCGAGTATAGCTCTCAACCTTCCATCGCCAAAATGAGGAACACTTGCCTTCATAATGTGGAACAAATGGACAAAATGTGGAACACATACTAATGGTTTACTAACAACTTCAGCTAGGAAGGTCATATGATAGTTAAAAGATGCTGATTTTACTTATAAATAAGATCCTTTAATGAATTCATATGATTAATTTCTATTTACCATGGATTTCACTTCCTAACAATGAATGTGTGACAGACTCTTTCAATGTGGAACTTTGAGGAACTTCGAGGAACATGAACTTTTTAAGACCCCCATATGAGGTACGTTCCTCGTAATGAGGTACACTTGAGAGCTATGTATTCTGGCCGGGCAATTTCATTATCTTCCAGCCTTTTGCCTCATAAAAGTGAAGTAAGGGCTCCCAACCTTACATTTCCAAAATGTGTGAACATTAATACAATGTGGAACACTTCTAACGACTTCAAGCAGGAGGCTCACAGAATGGCTAAATGTGTTATGTTGCACGTATTAAAAGTTCTTTTGACTAATTAATACGATTCAGCATCATCTACTATGGTTGTTGTTTAACAACATTTTTTAACACGTGTAACGGACCGTGTCAATGGGGAGTGATATGGAATTAGAATATAGACTTGCTGACACTCAAAACAGGGAATGTTCCTCTTAATGAAGTACGTTCGAAAGATATGTGAACAGAGGAGCCCGCAGGATTCTTTGCAGGGGGACCAAACCCAGAGACGCCACCCCCTCCCCCCAGCCATTCCAGGCAGTGTCCCATTACTTGGCTATTTCCCCCAGTTGCCATAAACACTGTTCAAAACTCTCAGCATGCATACTGTTTTTGCTTTACTTCTACACTGATTACAGATATTTGGATTTAATTTACAACTTTTATTTTAAATTTTATAGCACACACTATAACACTGATAGACATTTGCTAAACAAAGCAATAGTCTTACAATGAAAACAGACTTAACATTAAAACTTATTTGCCTTTGAAACTCACATTCACTGAAACAGCATTGAAACCCACATTCAGAGAAAATGCATCTGGCCAGTGGCGGGTTAAGTTTACCTTTGGGCTTATTTCAAGTCATAGGCCCCTTGCACACATTTTTAGAACCACACAAAAGTTTATTGGTTCACCTTCCTGATTGTATTAATTATAATATATAATATCTGAATTATATTCCTTCCTTGTATAATACAGCACCACTTCTTACAGTGTGTTTTACATTTATAGTTTTGAACATTTTTCCAGTAAACAATGAAGCAAAACATATGCACCAATGAACCAATAATGACAAACTGCCCAATTCAGAACATTTCAACCATAAAAGGCCACTCAAACTTCTGTCATTACAATCCTCCCATTACAAGTCTCCTTAACTCTTGCCCCTTCCACTATTGACTGGTTTAAAAGCTATCTGTCACACGGGTAGGAATCAGTCCAATGGCAAGGCACACAGTCTCCTTTACTTCCAACTACAATAGGCATACCACAAGGCTCGATATTAGATCCACTTTTTTTCTCCATATTTACAATCTACACACCTCCACCCAGCATGCTTCACTTATACAGTATGCTGATGATTCGACTGTCATCTGCGCTGCTCCATCCCTTTCCACTCTTCAACAACACACTCAAGAATCTTTCAGTTCTGTGGAAAGTTGGATAACTGATATTCAGAAAAAAGTAGCGAACAAAATTCACCAAGCCACCATAAACGGATGCAGGAGACTCGACTGCAAATAACTCAGTTTTAATGTGTGAAAGTTTCACCCAACACGAACACAGGAACACAAATCTAATTGCAACAAATCCAAAAACATGAACGCCTTCCTGATATATGCGTTTATATATATAAACTAAAATAAAGTATATAACTGATATTCAACTAATCCTAAACTCCAACAAGACCAAATTGCTACTTTTCACCCCCAACAAATCTATAGCTACCCCTCTATCCCTTACTGTCTCATCCAAAAATGGCACAGTCATATCTCCCTCTGAACACACCAAACTCCTCGGTGTCAAAATTGA
>NC_056729.1:1451607470-1451649970 GCF_019279795.1 Protopterus annectens | reverse complement strand
CCTACAACATGCTGTCCCAAACAAAGGACTGAGATGTTGATACTAGAAAGATGGTTTGCTGAATGTTGTGAGCAGTTTGTTGGTGGGTGTGAGAATAAAATGGGACTTGGTGTAGTTAACAGGATTATAGGCTGGAGTATTCCTCTCAACTTCCAAGTGCAAGAAATCCAGACAAAGCCTGACAAAATGGGGGGGAGTGGACAAAGGCCCAAAAATAGGACGCATTTTAAATATTGCTGTTATAAACTTTGAAAGTTGCTAGAATAACACGATTTGTGTTAGCATGCATTTTCTGAAGGACATGAAGTCTGAAAGTCAAACACGTCATTATGAAGTGACTTTAATCCTTAAACATCCCAGTGATTTGTCAAAAAAAAAAATCCAAAGAAACAAGAACAGCACGTAGGTAAACCAGGCAGGATACAAAATCCAAAACAGTAGTAAAAAATCCAAAACCTGGAAACGTTGAGGTAAAATGCAGCATTTATTCCACACAGGAAAGAATCACAAAGCTTTCCCTTTACCAGTTTGTAAAAAAAGAGATCAAATGCCTTAATTTAAATAGTAAATTCAAACCATAAGACTAATCACACGACACAGTTGTATTAAGCACTTCAGTTTTAAGACATATATACAGGCAGGTAAAATGTTACTGAAAGTCAGTATAGCCATAAAATAAGTAAAACATTGAACTAAGACCCATCCACAGAATATGTTATTTCAAAATTAACTGTCTTCTTCTTAAAATAGATTTAATGCTTACTGTTATATTTAAACCTGGAAAACAATCAGCTTCTAAAAGTGTGATCCATGAGTATTCACATACTTCTAACTCATTGTTAAGATCCCCCCTTTTTTCTTAAGTCTGGTGTCAATCACTCTAAAGTTAAATGTATGTGTACTTCCTTTCTCCCTCATATGCTTGCCCAAAGCATTAGTTGCTACCTCTCTATGTATTTCAGATTTGTATTCAATAATTCTGTCCTTCACACTTCTTGTGCATTTCCGTATGTAGAATGCTTGGCACACCTTACAGCATGCCATATACACAATGGCAGGAGTATTACAAGTTGCAAAACACCTGAAAGTATATTTCTTCTTAGTGTTAGGATGTATAAATTCACAACTTGTATTTATAGCATCACAGCATATGCAACTATAACAAGGAAATGTACCCTGCTTTCTACTTATATTCAACTTTTTATTATTTTTAAAGTCCTTATAGCATAATCTTGGTTTCAAATCTGGGCAGGTACGATATGAGAACATGGGGGCATCTCCAACTATTCTAATATCTCAGGCATGCTTTTGAGAATACCCCAATTGTTTCTAATAATGTTATTAACACCATCTGATCTACAATTATATGTCATAACATAGCATATATTATTATTTTTAATAGAATTATGGCCAGAATTAACAATGCTAGTATTACTAGAAAAATGGGGTCTTGCTTTGCCTTTTCTTTACATAATAACTTCATCTGCTGTACATCTTAACAACGAGTTATTATAACCACAGAGTTTAAAATCTGTGGCCATTCTGTCCAATTCCAATTTAAAGCTGGTCTTATCCGTGTTTAGTTGACTAGCTCTTAGCATTTGTCCTTTGACTACACCCTTAAAAGTATGTGTGGCATGCATACTATTTCTGTGGCCATATCGGTTGTAGTGTATCTCTTTTCTATGTATCGAAGTATTAATACCTCCACTACATTTTGTTAGACTAACATCCAGATAATTGATGGTAACCACAGAAAACTTGGCTGTAAATTTCAAAAAAATAGTGGTTCTATTTAAATATTCTATATATACTACAAGTTCATCATCATTACCAGCCCACAGGAAAAATATGTCATTCACAAAGTGTTTAAAAAATAATATTTTGTCATAAAAAGGATGCAGTTCACTATAAACAAATTGCTCTTCCAAGCACAAAACAACAATATTGGCATATTTATTTGCCATTGGGGTGCCCATCGCTACCCCATTTTTCTGTATGTATGTGCATTCATTGAACATAAGCATATTATTAGTCAACACCACTTGTGTCAATTCACAAATTGTTTCCACTTCACTACCAACCATGCCACATGTTCTACTTAAAAAGTCACATAATGCTTCTAACCCATATTGTAGGGGTATCACAGTAAATAATGATTTAATGTCAAGAGTTACAAATAAAAATTCAACATTCTGATGTTCATTAAACCAGCAGTATAACTGTTGTAAAATTATTTTGTATCTTTAATAAAACTTTTAACTTTGTATAAATATTTACTTAAAGTAACCTATAATTAGTGAGAAATAGGTTCGGTGACACAGCCAGAACCAGAGACAATAGGATGCATGGGTAGATGGGTTAAACTTTTATGAATTTTTGGCTGACCATACAAAGCAGGTTTCCTCAGATATTTTTTTATTTTCAATTAAAATAACATTTACATAATATTTTAAATATAATTTTAAACAACTATATACAATATTTACAATAGCCTGACTTTCAGTTATATACACTGTATGTTATTAAATATAGAATTAACAGATCAGTTATCAGCGATACAGTACTGATTATTGCAGAGTGTCCAACAAAAATATAACTTTCTTCCAAGGATTATTTACCAATGGCCTGGGATAGATTCATAGTTATTTGATTTTTATTTCCAATGATGCAGTTGTCTTCAGTAGAGTGTAGAATTCGTCCAAGGTCGGGGGTGTATTTGAATTCCACCTTCTGGTTACTCATTTCCTAGATATAGCAAGTATTGTCCATAACAAATACATATTTGTCTTATTCAGGTAGGGACCTTCCTTTACATTTAGTATAATCAATATTTTAGTTAAGGTAACAGATTCATTAAATAAAGCTTGTAAAAAATGATTGATTCCATTCCAACATGATTTAATTTTATTACATTCATAAAAATATGAATCCAGTCTGCTTTATTTAATTTTTCACACCTCCAGCAAAAAACATTTGTAGTAGTACTGATCTTTTTAATTCTATCTGGTGTTAAAAATGCTCTATATACGTATTTCCAGTTAAATATTTTCCAGTACTGAGTGTTAGAGGTGTAATTAACTGATAGTAAGATGTTAGTTTTAATTTCTTTTGTTAACTGCAGTGACTGACCTTTTGTTAAGAACTGCCAATATGATGGTTTGGGAATTGTTTTATATGTTATTAACTCTTTATATAGATTTGAAATGGAATTTTTCTTTTCATAACTATTATATATAAATTCATACAGAAAACGTATTAGATTTGGAATATCTTTAAATGAGGAATTATTAATTAATCTGCATAAATCTTGAGTGTACATTAGAATGCTTTGTAAGGTTAATTAGTCCTGTGTTGGAATATTGTTAGCAGTTTTTATCATATGTATATCTAAAACATTTAATTTATTTACACATTGAAACCAGCATAAGAATCCATTTTGTTCCCAGGAGGCTATTGTTTCCCTATATATTTTGTGAGGAAAGTTCTTAGTGATGGTAAATGGGGTTAAAAGGTCAAACAAAAGTTTTAGATCTATGTCTGCATTGATAAGTTTCCTAAATGATTTGATGTAATGATTAATCAGTGTTGTTTTAGAAGGTTTTGTTATATTATATTGTATGTTTATGCATAGTATGTACCAGGGTTTGTTTGATTTGTCTACTATTAAACATTTTTTTTAACAGATTAAATTCATTTGTTAATATAGCCATTGTTAATTCTTTCCAGTTGGCAAAATAATTTGGGTTTATCCAGTCTATTGTAGTTTTAAGCACAGATGCTTTTATATATGTTTCTATTTCTGGGAAGTTCAATCCTCCTTGCTTCCAGAGTCTAATGTGATGAGTTAGAGCTAATCTATTCTTTTAGGGATACCATAAAAATGTTATTAAACACGAGTTTTATTTCTTTAAGAATGCATCTTTCAGGAATTAACTGTATATCTAATGCTACATACAGTATTTTTGGCAATAAGACCATTTTTATTAATTGCAATCTGTCTTCAAAAGTTAATATAATTTTGTTCCACTTTTCTATATATATTTTTATTGTCTCAATAATGTTTTTATAATTTATTAATATTGTTTCATTTATATTTTTACATAACACTATTCCTAAATAATTTAGTGTAAGTGCTTGTTTTCCTATGATGGATTTAGCTGTAACTTGTAGTTCTTTTTTCTTATTTAAAAATAGAAATTTTGATTTAGATCTATTAAAGTGTAGACCTGAAATCTTATAAAATTTCTCCATTACTTCTTCTAGCTCTCCTAATGACTCTCTGGAGTTTGATAGGGTTAATAAAATATAATCAGCAAAAACATTATTTTAGATATGTACTGGTCATAGACTTCTATTCCTTTTATTCTTGGATTATTGTGCATTATTTCTGCAAGTATTTCTATAGCCAAAGCAAATATAAAATTGAAAGGGGGCATCCTTGTTTAGTACCTTTCATAATATAGATAATTTCTGAGGTGAAATGACCTAATTTAATGTAGGCTAAGTTATTAATATATATTTTTTTAGTAATAAGATGAAGGGAGGAGGAAATTCAAATAATGATTAAGTTTTAAATACATATTCCCAGTTGAGGGAATCAAAGGCTTTTTTTATGTCTAATCCGATTACAAGCATTTCTCTATCCTCTTTAGTCACATAATCTATAAGAGTAAGTATCCTTTTAATATTATCATGTGTGTGCCTGTTATATAACAATCCAGTTTGGTCATTATTAATTATCTTTGAAAGTGGGATTTTCATTCTGTTAGCTAGGATTGACATGAATATTTTGTAATCATTATTCAGTAATGATATAGGTCTGTATGAGGTGTAAATATCTGATGGCTTATTATCTTTTAGAATTGGTGTTATGAGAGAATATTTCCATGAGGGTGGTATTTTTGCTTCTGACTGGACTTCTAGCAAAGTTTTATAAAAAAGGTAGATTACTGTTGAAGGGAAGAGTTTGTAAATTTCCATAATTATACCATCTATCCCTGGAGCTTTGTTATATTTACTTTCTTTTACCTTGTCAACAATTTCTTTGTAGGATATAGGTTTTTGTAGGTCTAGTTTTAAGTTTTCAGGATTTTTTTTTATATTGATAAGGTTTGTATCTAAGTTTATTTGGTTGGTATCTAAATCTTCTTTTTTGAAGTGTTCAATATAATGGGACTGAAATGCTTCAAGGATGTCTCCTATATCTGATACTTTTTTCCTTTTCTTTTCATGATATATACTACTAATGTTATTTGCTTTAGATTGTATTTTAATTCTTGTAGATAAGTTACGTAGATATCTGGGGGAGGTGGCTAATGAGTTTATTTTTAATTTTTTTCCAAGGCTAGACAAGTTTTGTGTGTTAGAATTTCATCATATTTTTTATTTAATTCCTCTATTTCTTTTTTGACTTTTGGACAATTCTGATTTATTTTTTAGATTTTGCTGTCAAGAGTCTGGTTTGCAAGTCTAATGATTCAGATTCCTAATCTCTAACTTTGTTTTTGTACCAGCTAAGGATCTTACCAAATAAATAAGCTTTTAATGAGTCCCAAACCATGACTCTATTGATTTCTGTTGTATTATTAATTTCAAGAAATAATTGTAGTTCTGACAACATCCAGGGTCTGAATTCTTAAATTTTTGTGATATGTGATGCAATTCTAGTTGAGAGGATTAAAGGTTTAAACTCTATTTGGAGCTTCATTATCAGAGAGTCATGATCTGAGAAGGGGCATGGAACTATTGAGAAGTTGAGGATTTTTGTTTGTAAATCTTGAACTACGAATAATTTGTCTTTTCTGGCTTGTGTTCCAAATCTATGGTCTGTATGGGAAATAATAAGGATTTATCATCTTTTACTTTCAAAGTGTCTATTAAATGAAATTAATCAATCCATCTTTTTAAGGATTTTGAAATAGTTGCTATGGGAAAAGACTTCTTGGTGGTTTTGGAAGCTTCTAAGGTACAATTAAAGTCTCCTCCCAGTATGAGATTTCCTTTATAATTGTTGGAAATAAAATCTAGGTGTTTTTTAATCATTCCTGCTCCAATTCCTGGGAACCAATATAGATTAGCTAAGGTCCATATTCTGTTATTAAATTTAATTATAACAAATGCTAGTAGACCTTCTTTGTCTTCATATTTATAAATAACATTTGGAGCGATTATGTTTTTCTTCCAGAGAACTGATACTCCTTTTGTCTTTGTTCTATAGGAGGATTGAGCTAAGACTGTATAGTCCTTAGGGTTCCAAATAAAGCTATCATTAGTCTTAAAATGCATTTCCTGGAGAAATACTACTTGTGCCTTATTTAGATTTAAATATTTTAGTAAATTTGATCTTTTATTTGCATTATTTAAGCCATTAGTATGTAATGATAAGAATGTTAAATCCATTCCAAGTTATTGTTGGAAGAAACATTTTGCTTCTTTTTTTTTTTATTTTGATTATAGTAGTTATACCATATTCTCTGATAAAATTGAATGCTATTTTTATGTGTGTAAACTTGGGAGTGTAATTTAATGTTCTTTTCTTCTTTAAATATAAGTAGGGTAAAATTCTGGTCAGGCTTTAAAAAAGTATTTCTATAAACATTAATTCTAAAATATCAAATACAAGTAAATTTCCCATTAAACATGGAATGAAAGTAATTCCTAATCGAATAGATAAAGATAGACCTATTGGATTATCACTCATACCTTTAACCAACAATATCAGCTGAGCTCCATATGTTAAATTATTTTATGAAGCATTTTCTTAAAATAGATATATAATTCTATATTATTCTATTATTGTTCTATAGTATTCTATATATCAGGATAGGATGTTAGTAGTGTAAACAATTATTATGTTGACTTAGAAAACATCCAATATTTAGTTACCCTTAAGAGATCTCAAACATGTCAGATATGTCATTTTAGATAAATTAAATGCAACAGAGGAGCATACACTAAATAAGCCAACAACAAATAGATTATTACTAAAATAATTTGACTAAAAGGACTCTGCAGGAGACAATGAGTGATTACCAATGAAATATGAATTTACTGTAGGTGTACTGTCTTCCTTTACTTTCCCACTCTTCAGTTCACCAACTTCGACTTACACTTACGAAAAGACATGTCTTATCAGTGGTATCCTGACTCTGTGTAGAGGCGCCCTACATTCTAGTGTGCAGTGCTTTTACATATTTATAGATTTACAAAGCAGAGTCTAAGAATGAATTATGATCACCCTGACAATTCCCATCCTACATAGGGCACCTCCTGCTTCCAGAATGGGTAATCACATCAGGTCTAGAATGAATGTGAAGGTACCTATATGGTAATCAAGACTTATCTTAGGTAAGTATTAATCAAATAGTATTTAAGGCAACTTAGAGAGTTCTCAGGGCAGTTAGAATACTCTTAAGCCTCTCATCTCTTGAACAAAAACAGAGATTTCCCTTCCCTTTCTTTCCCTCGTTTTAAATCAGTACTCATCTTCTTTCAGCTGTTTCCATTAGGGGTCGCCACAGTGGATCACCCGTTTCCATTTCTTCCTGTCCTCTGCATCATGCTCTTTCACACCAACTGCCTGCATGTCCTCTCTCACCACAGCCATAAACCTTATCTTAGGCCTTCCTCTTTTCCTCTTACCTGGCAGCTCCATCTTTAGCATCCTTTTCCCAGTATACCCAGCATCCCTCCTCAGCACATGTCCAAACCAACACAATCTCGCCTCTCTTGCTTTGTCTCCAAACTGTCCAACCTAAGCTGACCCTCTAATATACTGATTCCTAATCCTGTCCATCCTAGTCACACCCAGTGCAAATCTTAACATCTTTAACTCTGCCACATCCAGCTCTGACTCCTACCTTTTTGTCAATGCCACCGTTTCCAATCCATATAACATAGCTGGTCTCACTACCCTATTGTAGACCTTCCCTTTCACTCTTACTGGTACCCATCTGTCACAAATCACTCCTGACACTCTTCTCCACCCATTCCACCCTGCCTGTATCCTCTTCTTCACCTCTCTCCACACTCACCATTACTCTGAACTGTTGATCCAAGTACATAAACTCATCCACCTTTACCAACTCTACTCCCTGCATCCTCACCATTCCTTTACCCTCCCTCTCATTTACACACATATATTCATTTTAGCCCTGTTGACCTTCATTCCTCTCCTCTCTAAAGCATATCTCCACCTCTCCAGGGTCTCCTCAACCTGGTCCCTATTCTCACTACATATCACAATGTCATCTGCAAAAATCATAGTCCACAGGGCCTCCTGTCTGATCTCATCTGTCAACCTGTCCATCACCACTGTAAATAAGAAAGGGCTCAGAGCTGATCCTTGATGTAATCCCACCTCCACCTTAAACGTATCTGTCACTCCCACTGCAGTCCTCACCAATGTCACACTACCCTCGTACATATCCTGTACCACTCTTACATACTTCTCTGCCACTCCCGACTTCCTCATACAATACCACAACTCCTCTCTAGGCACCCTGTCATATACTTTCTCTAAGTCCACAAAGACAGTACTAATAAAAGAAATTCAGCAAACATAGGTAAACAGAAATAACATTCAGTAGTCCGTCTTGTACATGACTCGCAATCCATTAAATAAGTCAGTGACTAACATCACTTTAGTAAACAGTATACAGACAAATTAGAAATAATTTCCTAGCTTTTTAAATTTTCTGATAAAGCAAAAAGTTAACAATAAGCTATTTTAACTAAAAGTATAAAGCATTTACATTTTTCATTGCATGTATAAATTTCTACTTATATTGTAGTGTCAATAGCTGTCTTTGAAATCTGTACAATACTTCACTTCTGTAAATCATTCATTTTTCAGTTCGGGTTTTGTTTTGTCAAAACGGCAACAATATTTCAAGGGCACAATTAATATTTAGACTGATGTTTCAAATAAATAATTTGTCAGTTGCCAGTTGAGTTAGTTTAGAATGTATGGTTAGAGCAAATATAGCATGTTGCAGAAACAGGTATTTTTTCTTGTGCTCTAGAGACTGTCATATGCAAGTGACATATATAATGTAGCATATATTCAGCAGATAGCTTATGGATTCCGGTTGTTAAAGTAAATTATGCTTACTAACCAGGCAGTTTCATTTAAATTCACAAGTGATTTGGGGACATTTCAGCTGAGTTTCCAGGAATGTGTAGTCCAATGTGAGTAATTGAGTCCACTTTTCCTCATAAATATATGTCACAATTCATTAAACAAAGCAGTCTAATATCTGTCTAATAATCATTATAAAGACAAATAATAGTAATTTCCTGGCTCTTCAAACTTTCTGATAAAGCAAAATGTTTACAGTAAGCTATTTTAACTGGAAGACTAAAACATTTCAATACTTCCTTGTGAATATATTTTACTTTTAATGTAGTGTCAAGAACTCTCTTTAAAATCTAAGCATTACTTCACTTCTTTCAAGTCATTCATTTTACAGTTCAGATTATATTTTGTCAAAATGTCCATAGCATTTCAAGGGCACATTTAATATTTAAACTGATATTGTAAATGAATAGCTATCAGTTACCAAGTGAGTTTGTACAGAGTGTGAGGTAACTGCAAAGATAACATGTTGCAAAAAGTAATATGTAACTTTTCATGTGCACTAGAGACTGACAATTCCAAATAGCATATAAAATGTAACTTTTACAGTACAGACAGCTTGTGAAATCAGCATGTTAAACTGAGTAATACTTTTTAATCAAGCAGCTACATTTAAGTGCACATGTAGTTTGGGAACATTTCAGTTGTGTTTCCAGGAATATGTAATCCTATGAGGATAAATCATAAAATATTTATAAATAGTCCTATTATGTATTTATTTTACCTAACGTAGGTCGTTTTTCATTTTAATAACTAAACAACATTACTTTTTCTTATTGTTATCTGTGAAGCTAAATGCAAGTTCACAGTGTCCTTAGAAACTGCAGCAATTGTTTACTGTTGCTATGGCAACACAAATAGAATGTGAAGAAAGCTTCACTTCTCTTAACCAACAGTACATTTTCCCTCCCTTTATATATATATATATATATATATATAATATATATATATATATATATATATATATATATATATATATATATATATATATATATATATATATATATATATATGTTAATACTAAAAGGAAATAATGCAAAGGACATATATACATAAATGGAACATTTCAGAGTTAATCACGAACATGTCCCTAATCCCAGTAAGCATAACAGTGACTATCATTAATCTAATAAATATTGTAATAACAATTAATTAAGTTCACTATTCCAATTAGTCTACCTTAAAACTAGATTATTTTAGTCTATTATTTATCTATGTATAGATAATGAGTTATTAAATATAAACAGACTATATTAGTATAGTAAATAGGAAAGAATTTAGAAAGGGAGACAAGATGCAGTTAAAATAAATAATGAGAAAAGAGAGAAGAGGGTACTTACGTATTATCGCAACCAGATGTTTCCGCTTGCCAGTGTGATATACCTGAACTGTTACAAGGGCATGAAACATTGAAAGGGGCTATTCAAAGTCCTTATTGTTGAGGAAAACACTTGCATTACTTTCAGGAAGAGAAGAATTGGAAAAAGTCTTCTTCCTGATTTGCGTACGTTACAGATGCATGCTTTCATTGTCATGGCTGCTATGGAAAGCATGTGAAATGCAGGAAACAACTGTAGCTCATCGTAAGCCCATTCATGTCTTCTGCTGTGTGTTTTCTTAATAATACATGATGTCTGTGAACTGTAACCCACACAAGATAGGGACTCAATTTCTACAAAGGGTCTAACAGCTACTTTGAAATTACTATAAATTAGTTATTAAAAAAACGCACACCAGAAGACATGAATGGGCTTACGATGAGCTACAGATGTTTCTTGCATTTTGCATTTAACGGTTTATGTTTCTTTTATTTTTTAACATGTCTGTGTCCCCAGTCCCTTTCACGCATCTAGGCACATGTTAACCTCTGCAGTCCCCACATTTCTGTCTCATATTGTTAAAGTAGTCACAGCTATGATTCCCAAATGAATGTATGACCATCACTTGTCAGCACTTGCTGGTACAAAGAAGGAACGTTCAGCAGGCAAACTTGCAGGAAGCAACATGGTGCCAGTAAACACCATGAAGAAACAACAACAGTATGTTTTGTAAATTGTATTGATAGCAGTCCAGAAAACAATCTGTACTCGTAATGAAAACACACTACATTACATTTTAACAACATTAATGAACATTTTTCACGATCGGAAACCAGCGGCTATTCCCACGAAAATCTGGTTGTGATAATACGTAATTACTGAAAAGAGAGAGAAAGAAAAGAGAAAATTAAGAGAAAATACACATATACTATGTATGTTGATTTATAGTATAAATATTTTATGTGCTATATAACCCTCCTTCTGTGAAAGAAAAGAACCCTGTTTTACATACCTGAGGTAATGTGAAAACTCTCATGTGTCATCTATTTTCAAAAAATATAGATAAAGATTCCAGGAGTTAGTTACCTTTGTTTTAAAATTCTAAGCAGTAAAATTAGTCCTATAAAGTAATGTTAAAACAATTCATATCATAGTAGATGCTTTGAGAGATTTGGCTGTAACAGTATTATTCTTTTGCTTCTTCTTTTTAACATCTGTACGGACATTTGTTTGTTTTGTTCTCCTGAGAGAAGTTGACATCCAATCCATATCTTCTGGTAAAGTAATCACATTATTTGTTTTAATAAATGAAGAGGCTTCCTTTAAGTCAACAAAAGTCATCATCTCGTTGGCATACAGTATTCTTATCTTAGCTGGATATGCAAGTTGTGCCTTGATGTTATTTTGTTTCAGAAACTTTATCATTGGCCACACTTTTTTAATTTGTTCCATTATTCTAGATGAATAGTCATTATCAAATCTTATCAGGCTCTGTTTATATTTTAGAAGTGCCTTCCTCCAAGCAGATCTTAAAATTAGTTCCTTGTCCAAGTATGAAAGGTATTTGATAATTATTAACCTTGGAGGAGAGTTTGAGTTAGTGGCAGGTTTCCCAAGAGCTCTGTGTGCCCTTTCAATGCCAAAGGAAAGTCCTTTTAAATTTAAAGAGTCAGGAATCCAGCTTGATACAAAGGAAATAATATCCTCACCTTCTGTGTTTTCAGGTAATCCGAAAATCCTGACGTTATTTCTCCTCTCCCTATTTTCCAAGTCATCTACTTTATTAACCAACCTAGTGTTTTGTTTAAGAAGCAGTTCTTTCTTTGTTTCCTCTTCCCTAAGTCTGCTTTCTAAGTCATTTAGAGAAACCTCTGTTCCTGTTATCCTTGTCTGGTGTTGTTGTAGCAATTCCTTGAGGGTGTCAGCCTGTTTTTGACTGCTTGTTTTAAGATTTTCTAGGTTCTCTTTAATATCATCCATCTTCAAAGACACCTCCTGCAGGGTTGATGCCATCTGTTGTAATTCCTTCTTTAAGGCAGCATCCTGGTGAGAATTCCTTGAGTTGCTATTTTAACAAGTGAATATATCTCCAAGCTTTTTGACAGGAAATTATTTGTAAAACTTCACCAAAGTTTCTAATTATGTAAATTACTCCTTTATCTATAAGATGTTATACTTTGAAGAAAAAAGAATATTTTTCCTGTCTTATTTAACTAGTTATATGGAGCTCTAAAATACTGCTGCTTTCAGTTAGCCATTTGGGCTCCGCCCCCCCACAAAGCAGGTTTCATAGGGCATAGCACTGTAAAATAATTAAACAATTCAGTACTGATGTCATTATTAAGCTGCAGCTCAAAAATACACATATTAAGTTTGCTTATACATTTAAATACTTCTGCTGGAGGGACTTGAACAAAACTATCAAAGTCACTCAAAAATTCAAGCATAAGCATATTATAGATATCTCTATCAAAAATAACAATTGCACTACCTTTGTCAGCCTGTTTAATAATAATATCATTGTTGTTTTGTAATTTCTCAAGAGCTTGAAACTCAGACAAGGAAAGGTTGTATTTCTTTTTTTCAGATTTCATATAATAGTTATGTATGTCCCTTTTAGCTTTGATGAAGTCCCTCCAGCAGAAGTATTTAAATGTATAAGCAAAGTTAATATATGTATTTTTGAGCTGCAGCTTAATAGTGACATCAGTACTGAATTGTTTAATTATTTTACAGTTCCATGCCCTATGACACCTGTTGTGTATGGTATTCCAAAAATTTAGAAAAGTTTAACCCATCCACTCATGTGTCCTACTGTATCTGCTTCTGGCTGGGTCACCAAACCTATTTCTCACTAATTATAGGTTACTTTAAGTAAATATTTATACAAAGTTAAAAGTTTTATTAAAGATACAAAATAATTTTTACAACAGTTATACTGCTGGTTTAATGAACATTAGAATGTTGAATTTTTATTTGTAACTCTTGACATTAAATCATTATTTACTGTGATATCTCTACAATATGGGTTAGAAGCATTATGTGACTTTTTAAGTAGAACATGTGGCATGGTTGGTAGAGAAGTGGAAACAATTTGTGAATTGACACAAGTGGTATTGACTAACAATGTGCTTATGTTCAATGAATGCACATACATACAGAAAAATGGGGTAACGATGGGTACCCCAATGGCAAATACATATGCCAATATTGTTGTTTTGTGGTGGGAAGAGTAATTTTTTATAGTGAACTGCATCATTTTTATGACAAAATATTATTTTTTAAACACTTTGTGGATGACATATTTTTCCTGTTGGCCGGTAATGATGCTGAACTTGTAGTATATATAAAATATTTAAATAGAACCACTAATTTTTTTGAATTTTATAGGCAAGGTTTCTGTGGATACCATCGATTATCTGGATGTTAGTCTAACTAAATGTAGTGGAGGTATTAATACTTCAATACATAAAAAAGAGATAAGACTCCAACCGATATGTTCACAGAAATAGTATGCATACCACACATACTTTTAAGGGTATAGTCAAAGGACACATGTTAAGAGCTAGTCAACTAAACACTGATGAGGCCAACTTTAAATTGGAACTGGACAGAATGACCACAGATTTTAAACACTGTGCTTATAATAACTCATTGTTAAGATGTACAACAGATGAAGTTATTATAGAAAGAACAGGCAAAGCAATACCCCACTTTTCTAGTAATACTAGCCATGTTAATTCTGGTCATAATTCTATTAAAAATAATATATGCTATGTCACAACATATAATAGTAGATCAGAAGGTGTTAAGAATATTATTAGAAACAATTGGGGTATTCTCAAAAACATGCCTGAAATAATTAGAATAGTTGGAGAGGACCCCATGTTCTCATATCGTACCTGTACAAATTTGAAACACAGATTATGCTATAAGGACTTTGAAAATAATAAAAAGTTGAACATAAGTTGAAAACAGGGTACATTTCCTTGTTATAGTTGCATATGCTGTGATGTTATAAATACAAGTTGTGAATTTATACATCCTAACACTAAGAAGAAATATATTTCAGGTATTTTGCAACTTCGAATACTGCTGCCATTGTGTATATAGCATGCTGTAAGGTGTCTCAAGCATTCTACATAGGGAAATGCACAAGAAGGATGAAGGACAGAATTATTAAACACAAATCTGAAATACATAAACAGGTAGCAACTAATGCTTTGGGCAAGCATATAAGGGAGAAAGGAAGTACACATACATTTAACTTTAGAGTGATTGACATTAGACAGAAGAAAAAAAGGTGGGATCTTAACAAGTTTATGAATACTCATGGATCACACTTTTAAGAGCTGATTGTTTTCCAGGTTTAAATACAGCAGTAAGCATTAAACCTATTTTAAAAAGAAGACAGTTAACTCTGAAATAACATCTTGTGTGGATGGGTCTTAGTTAAATGTTTTACTTATTTTATGGCTATACTGACTTTCAGTAACATTTTACCTGTATATATGTCTTTAAACTGAAGTGCTTAATACAACTGTATCATGTGATTACTCTTATGGTTAGAATTTACTATTTAAATGAAGGCATTTGATCTCTTTTTTTACACACTGATGAAGGGTTGATCCCGAAAGCTTTGTGATTTTTTTTCCTGTTTGGAATAAACACTACATTTTACCTCAACATTTCCAGGTTTGGGATGTTTTTACTATTGTCAAAAAAACAAACAATTTTTATGAGGAACCGAACAAAAATATGAGGCAAAAATCTAACATTCTGCAAAAATCTATTGGCAGCTGAGAGGTATGGCTGGAGTCACCTTGAAATGACCGAAACTGAGGATTGTGAGATTTTTTACATGAACATCATGCTCAGTCAAGATTTGTAAGAAGTTGCTGGAGTCTGTTGGACATTTGGACTATGTGGAGCAACAACTGGTCTCAATGTGGAAGATAAAGCAGAAATATTTTGAGCCTGGTGGGTGAGCTGGAAGGAGAAGAAAAAATGTTTTTGTTGGACTAAGTTAAAACTAACATAGAGCAGTGGACTGGATACATGAAGAGTACTTTGGATGCTTGCAAAGCGGACAGTTTCACATTGACTCAGTCTGAAAGTATGGAAAGCTGAGTGCAATCCCTGTCAGTTATTTTATGGTATTATAAGGAGTAAGTGTTGTAACAAACATGGCAATCAGGAAAGTAGTTTGCTGTATCTATCTAGCCAATTTAATGGGGAACATGATTTTTACAGAGTTTGCGTTGCAATAATGACAGAAGTTTGTTGAACTGATTTAGGAGTGTAACAAGTAAAAGTTAAAATATAAATCAACATTTTATGCTGTATTGAAGGTATTTTTGGCAGATGGAATATTACTGTTTACTACTGCAGAATAGACAAAGACCAAGTTAATAGAATTAATTGTATATTGAAGTTATGGAGAGGATGAGATGGATTACATTAGTTTTTTAGACAAAGAAACTGAAAATTATTTAGAAGTGGAGAATGAATTAGAGGAATAACTAAATCAGAACATAGAAAGGAATGTTTTATGCAGCATATATATAGAGTGCAATGTTGGAAAGGATGAGCAGTTAAACAGGTATGTAACTGAAATTGTTAATTTAGAGCTTATTATGATGGTTGTACATCTTTGAAGATCACAGTAAATGTGAAAACATAGATTTTCACTACATATGTTAATAGCATACGGACTGCTTATCTTCTCTGATCGATGCAGTCAGGGTATTTGCATATATTTTCACTGAGAATATATTCAGAATGTACTCTTTATACTTCTTTGCTTACAGCATAAGGGAAATAACCGAAAAGAGTTGTTGATCTGTCTGTTTCTTCTGGATTGCCCATCATATTTTTTCAGCAAGAGTTCTGATGGTCTTCACATGAATATAATTAGACTGATAAAATAATGGTTTGTGCTTAAATAATGTAGGACACTTTATGATGAGAAGATATTGCTACTAGTTATGGTAAATGCAGATGCCACCATCTTGAGTATGTTTATTAGTAATGTAAAGATGGCTCGCATAATATGTCCAAGTTGTGTAAACAGGGTGTTTGGCTAAATTGTTATGAATCTGAAAGAAAAATGTATTGCTGTGAGTATCTTCTGTCTACTTACCTGATGACAATGAAGACATTAATCCAGAGATAACAATAAGACTCCCAAGATGACTGCATACTGATCAATAGCTTAATTTCAACTCTCTCAGTGTGAAAAGAAAAATTAAGAAATATCCCATGACAATATAATTTGGGGTATAATTCAGTTACTGGCAAGTAAGTACACTGCCTGGATGCCTGTACATCAGACTGAAGAGAAGCAAGTTGCTAAGAGGATGGTGTGAGATTCAAGCAGCTGCATCTAGCTGTCTCCAGAATATTTTTTCATGGAGGATCAAAGACATTTTTGGATGTAGAACAGGCTAAAGAGGAAATAATAATAAGTTTGTCCAACAGAAAGGGAGCCAAAAGCAGAATGGGATTCCTATTCTTATTCTTCTAACAATAACGTTTATAGAGAGATGTAGTCAGTGAAATTTTTCCATGGTTTCAAAGGTAAATGCTTGAGATACAGAAAAAAGCATCGCAGTTGACTAGAAGAATCAGGAATACATTGGACTTGAATCAGAGTCTGGTGTTGGACGATGGAGATGAACTGGAAGAAGACCAGCAACACTGAACTTAGTGAATAAATGGAAGACTGTAAAGCATAAATCACATTTGTGAAATATGGCATTACAAGGAAAAAGTGATTAAGAAAGACTGGATATTTGTTGACTTTGTTAAACTTGTGGGTGGACTGTAAAGCATATACTCCGCTTTATGTCATTAATGTTTAGAACAACCTGTAAAAACAAAACAGGTCTTCCCCTGCACAGCGTGAGGCAGAAAAGAACTTCACCCTTTTCGAGCGACTACTCTACTATTGCCCATAACCTGTAAAAACAAAACAGGTCTTCCCCTGCACAACGTGAGGCAGAAAAGAACTTCGCCCTTTTCGAGCGACTACTCTACTATTGCCCACAACCTGTAAAAACAAAACAGGTCATTATCTGGTCATTTTAGTATAGACTTTAAAGTAAAGTATTATTTAAGGGTCCTCAGCACTAGCACGAATCTCCCTAGGCTTACCCAAACAAAAAATCCAAGCTTGTTTGCATATACTCCACTTAAACTACAGAACACACTCTAAAACTAAGGCAAACAGCTATAAAATTTTAAAAACAAGCTCCCAAAGCATAGGAATTGAACCTGATGTTTGTTTAGACAAAATTACTCACCTGCAAGTAAATTATTCAGGAGTTACATCTTGAAACCTGGGCTCTAGTGGCTTAGTGTAAACCCCCACCCCCATTCTATCCCTGTTACAAAGGTTTGAAATAACCCTTGTCTGGTGCCTTTAATTTCAAATCCCTAGTGCTGTAGGACCTTGTTACCGGCCTCTACCTCCTGAGGTATGTATTAAGCTGTTATTCATTGTTCCTAATAGACTGTTAAATGTATTTAAGTTGAATTGTGTGATTTAATAGTAACTGATGTAACTCTTTTTGCTACATAGTTACATAATGCACTATTGAATGGCATGAATATTGTAGCTACTTGTTTCTTTAAAGCTAAGTTGTGTCTCTAAAGCTAAATGTGTTTGGTAACCAGACTTTAGTATAACAAGCTCTTTGCAGGGCTGTTCATTAGAGTGAAAATTGAGAGCCTTCTGTATATTTTTTCAGAAGCAGGATATTCAACATTCAACATTCTTTGACTCTCAGTCATAAGGCACTGTTGCAGTAAAATGCTAATGTGTTATAATGATTTATGCTATATGTAAAGATATGTAAAGATTTTACTAACATAGTTTAGGGTTTCCTTGGGTAGTCTGATGTTGTTTAAGCTACACAGCTGCTTCTGACTGCCTCTGAAACCAAGTTCTCTCTCTATCCCCTCCCAGGTCTTCCCCTGCACAGCGTGAGGCAGAAAAGAACTTCGCCCTTTTCGAGCGACTACTCTACTATTGCCCACAACCTGTAAAAACAAAACAGGTCATTATCTGGTCATTTTAGTATAGACTTTAAAGTAAAGTATTATTTAAGGGTCCTCAGCACTAGCACGAATCTCCCTAGGCTTACCCAAACAAAAAATCCAAGCTTGTTTGCATATACTCCACTTAAACTACAGAACACACTCTAAAACTAAGGCAAACAGCTATAAAGTTTTAAAAACAAGCTCCCAAAGCATAGGAATTGAACCTGATGTTTGTTTAGATGAAATTACTCACCTGCAAGTAAATTATTCAGGAGTTACATCTTGAAACCTGGGCTCTAGTGGCTTAGTGTAAACCCCCACCCCCATTCTATCCCTGTTACAAAGGTTTGAAATAACCCTTGTCTGGTGCCTTTAATTTCAAATCCCTAGTGCTGTAGGACCTTGTTACCGGCCTCTACCTCCTGAGGTATGTATTAAGCTGTTATTCATTGTTCCTAATAGACTGTTAAATGTATTTAAGTTGAATTGTGTGATTTAATAGTAACTGATGTAACTCTTTTTTGCTACATAGTTACATAATGCACTATTGAATGGCATGAATATTGTAGCTACTTGTTTCTTTAAAGCTAAGTTGTGTCTCTAAAGCTAAATGTGTTTGGTAACCAGACTTTAGTATAACAAGCTCTTTGCAGGGCTGTTCATTAGAGTGAAAATTGAGAGCCTTCTGTATATTTTTTCAGAAGCAGGATATTCAACATTCAACATTCTTTGACTCTCAGTCATAAGGCACTGTTGCAGTAAAATGCTAATGTGTTATAATGATTTATGCTATATGTAAAGATATGTAAAGATTTTACTAACATAGTTTAGGGTTTCCTTGGGTAGTCTGATGTTGTTTAAGCTACACAGCTGCTTCTGACTGCCTCTGAAACCAAGTTCTCTCTCTATCCCCTCCCAGGTCTTCCCCTGCACAGAGTGAGGCAGAAAAGAACTTCGCCCTTTTCGAGCGACTACTCTACTATTGCCCACAACCTGTAAAAACAAAACAGGTCATTATCTGGTCATTTTAGTATAGACTTTAAAGTAAAGTATTATTTAAGGGTCCTCAGCACTAGCAAGAATCTCCCTAGGCTTACCCAAACAAAAAATCCAAGCTTGTTTGCATATACTCCACTTAAACTACAGAACACACTCTAAAACTAAGGCAAACAGCTATAAAATTTTAAAAACAAGCTCCCAAAGCATAGGAATTGAACCTGATGTTTGTTTAGACGAAATTACTCACCTGCAAGTTAATTATTCAGGAGTTACATCTTGAAACCTGGGCTCTAGTGGCTTAGTGTAACCCCCCACCCCCATTCTATCCCTGTTACAAAGGTTTGAAATAACCCTTGTCTGGTGCCTTTAATTTCAAATCCCTAGTGCTGTAGGACCTTGTTACCGGCCTCTACCTCCTGAGGTATGTATTAAGCTGTTATTCATTGTTCCTAATAGACTGCTAAATGTATTTAAGTTGAATTGTGTGATTTAATTGTAACTGATGTAACTCTTTCTTGCTACATAGTTACATAATGCACTATTGAATGGCATGAATATTGTAGCTACTTGTTTCTTTAAAGCTAAGTTGTGTCTCTAAAGCTAAATGTGTTTGGTAACCAGACTTTAGTATGACAAGCTCTTTGCAGGGCTGTTCATTAGAGTGAAAATTGAGAGCCTTCTGTATATTTTTTCAGAAGCAGGATATTCAACATTCAACATTCTTTGACTCTCAGTCATAAGGCACTGTTGCAGTAAAATGCTAATGTGTTATAATGATTTATGCTATATGTAAAGATATGTAAAGATTTTACTAACATAGTTTAGGGTTTCCTTGGGTAGTCTGATGTTCAAGCTACACAGCTGCTTCTGACTGCCTCTGAAACCAAGCTCTCTCTCTATCCCTCCCAGGTCTTCCCCTGCACAGCATGAGGCAGAAAAGAACTTCGCCCTTTTTGAGCGACTACTCTACTATTGCCCACAACCTGTAAAAACAAAACAGGTCATTATCTGGTCATTTTAGTATAGACTTTAAAGTAAAGTATTATTTAAGGGTCCTCAGCACTAGCACGAATCTCCCTAGACTTACCCAAACAAAAAATCCAAGCTTGTTTGCATATACTCCACTTAAACTACAGAACACACTCTAAAACTAAGGCAAACAGCTATAAAATTTTAAAAACAAGCTCCCAAAGCATAGGAATTTAACCTGATGTTTGTTTAGACGAAATTACTCACCTGAAAGTTAATTATTCAGGAGTTACATCTTGAAACCTGGGCTATAGTGGCTTAGTGTAAACCCCGCTCCGTGAGCACTCGCTTCACTCGTGCTCGCTCCACTCTCCGCCCTGCTCCCTATTCCCACCCGCCCCAGTACTCGTACTTTTATAACCTCAAACCACTCCCCCTACTGTCAACTAACTTCCTGTACCTCACTACCGCCCTCTAAGATCAAACGGAATATGACACCACCCAGGAAGCTTATCATACTAACTCTTTTTCCCCTCCTACTTGTCCCTTACCTAGCTACCCTGTATGAAACCTGGTCTTACATAGGCTTCCACCACCCAGGCTACCAAACCAACCCCTCCCCCATAATTAACAACAGAGGCCATGACTCAACTCCCTACTCACCCTCCTTGTTAGAACTCGAATGCTATGTAATTATCAAACCTACCAATATTAGGCCAAATGATAAACATTACTACAAACTTCTACTCAAAGCCCTCAAATTTATTACCACTCTGAATCACAGACTAGCCACAGATGGTGATATCCACCCCAACCCTGGCCTTTCCCCTCCACTCAATTCTAATTCCACCCTATCCTCCCCTTCACTTCTCAATCTAAACTCTAGACCCTTTAACTCTCTTCTGACCTGTCATCTAAGCATCAGAAGTGTAAACAATAAGATTCACAACCTACATGCCCTTTTAGCTACTTGTTCCCCAGACCTACTATGTCTCACAGAAACCTGGCTTAAACCAAGTACGAAAGACACACAGATAATCCCACCAGGGTATGATATACTAAGAGCAGACCGAATAACTCGTAAAGGTGGCGGTGTAGCCATACTCTACAAAAATACATTACAAATCTCCCTTGCCTCTCCACAACCCCTCCTAACAAACAATGCCGAAATTCTACTTGTAAAACTTCAACCAAACAAACATAAAAGCATAAATATGGCATGTATTTACATCCCCCCAGGCAACAATAATAACAAAACCTTAGAGGACTTTCTCCACTGGTTAACTCAAACTCACCCCCAGGAATCCATAGTGTTAGGTGACTTCAACATCGATTGGAATTCCTTCTCATCTAGCTCCCCATCTAGCAGCATAAATCTACATGGCTTTTCTCAGCTCATATCCACTCCTACCAGACTAGGTAAACCCCAAAACAAAGACAGCATCCTGGACTGGATCCTTACTAATAAAGATCCTGACCAGTACTCAGCAGGTACTCACCCAGAGGACATGAGTGATCACTTACTCACCTATGTTATCAAATTCAAGAAAATCACCCCCCTTCTTACAACCATAAAAAAAATCAGGAACAATAATAAATTCAACGCCTCCATTTTTCAAACTGAACTTAAAGCCCACAGCTGGACAATACTCAAGACTCTTCCTCTTGAAGAGGCAGTTATCTACTTCAACACCACCTTCCTCAAGATTCTAGATTCCCATGCTCCAATACGGTCCATTAGAACTAAAACCAAAACTGCACCATGGCTCTCTAAGGAAACAAAATCCAAAATCCTATCTAGAAACAAGATGTAGGTCACATGGCGTACCTCTAAAGACCCACACTCCCACCAAACCTTCCGGCAACTTAGAAGTGAAACTAAAAGAATGATCTTAAATGATAAAAAAAACTTCTTCCTCCACCTCCAACACAAACACCTTAATAATCCACAAAAATTTTGGGCAGGCTTAAACAAGCTCCTGCACCCAGGCCAGGCAACCACCCCCACTCCAACAACTTGCAAACAACAGTGCCCTGTAAACATTGCTAACACATTCAATAGTTTCTTCACAGAAACTATACAATCCCTGGCCACACAATTCAAACAAACAACCAGCCCACCCCACTACCCATGCCAGCAGAATACTACAACTACATCAGATCATCTATTTACCTTCGATCCAGTACCCATATCCTCTATAACATCTCTTCTTAAAAACTAAAACCCACTAAGCTAGCAGCTGACCTTCTCCCAGCTGAGTTTCTGCAAAAAGCAGCTGAGGCCATTTCCTATCCCGTCTCTATAATCATAAACCGTACCTTGTCAGAAGCCTTCATCCCCTCCATATGGAAAATGTCCCACATTATTCCTCTCCATAAAGGTGGTAGCTCACTAGAGCTAACCAACTACAGACCTATAGCTATACTCTCACCCCTGGCCAAAATTATGGAAAAGTGTGTCCACAAACAACTGATGGAACACCTCACCAAAAATAAAATTCTAGCCAACTCCCAACATGGCTTCAGGCCAAATCACAGTACTACATCAGCCCTACTATCCTTTTCTAATACCATCAATAACTTCAGAAACAATAATAAACTATCATCTGCTCTTTTCTTAGACCTCTCCAAGGCCTTTGATATGGTGAACCACATTCAACTCCTCCATACATTAAAAAAAACTATCACTCAGCAATTCCACGCTGAAATGGTTCCAATCCTACCTGTCCAATAGGCAACAGGCTGTTCTATGGCAGGACAAATTATCCACATCCCTACCTGTTACACTTGGAGTTCCCCAAGGATCTATTCTTGGCCCTCTTCTCTTCACCATCTTTGTTAATGACCTGCCCGCAATCACCCCCCATGCCACATGCATTCAATATGCAGATGATTCGGCTATCATCAGCACTGCCTCCAACCTGGCAGACCTCATTGCTTCAACCCAAGACACCTTCAACCTAATAGAAAAATGGTTCTCAAGTCGTCAACTAGTTCTCAACCCCAACAAAACAAAACTACTTACTTTCTCACCCACTAACAAGACTCTTCCCCCCACCTTCTCTATTACATCCTCCAATGGCATCACTATATCACCAGAAGCTCACACAAAGCTATTAGGTGTTACCATTGATAACTCCCTTAAATTTGACACCCATTTCAATCTAACCATCAAAACCGTCAATAAAAAGCTTGGCTCTCTCTATAAAGTAAAACACTTTCTCACTCCTCACGCTAAAATTACAATTGCCAGCACACACTTACTATCAACTCTTTTCTATGCCTCCCCCCTTTTTACAAACCTAAACAAGACAACCCTTAACAAACTTGCTTCTTGTTACAATCACATAGCTAGATTTGCCACAAATTCCACCTTTAGAACGCACCACTGCACTAACTTGAAGCAACTAGGGTGGTTAGAGTTTTCCAGCCAACTCCATTTCAACCAACTCAAAACGGCTCACCAGATACAGTATCACCCAGAGAAAACACCAGCTCTGAAAAACATCATTCACCCCTATATTAACCTGCAATCTTTACGCTCCTCCAATAAGATCTTAGCTCAAACTACCAAAGCCAATAATTCTGCTGGGGATTCTCTATTCTCAAACTTTGTAGGTAAAATGTGGAACTCCCTACCGACCATGCTCACCTCAGAACCTTCACTCCTACAATTCAAAAAAAAGCTTAAACCCCATCTCAATACTCTCTGGCAATGTCCCTGTTCCAAACCTGATTAACCACTATCATTTACCCTTCTCTTACCTCACTATCCTTAACCGCTTTTTAACAAGGCGCCTCACACTTGTAACTGACCTATGTTCTTTTTTATATGCTGCTGTTATTTTTTTCCCAAGATATGATGTATCTTTATATTGTATTTAGAACTCAACTATCTTCCTTTTTTTGCATTAACAATGTTCATATGTCTGTTATGTACCTGGAGCTTTTCTCCCCGGGCCTCCGCTGAAAATGGACATGTATCCAGTCGGACTCTCCCGGTTAACAAATGTAAAATAAATAAATAAATAGAACACTAAAAGGAAAAAAAAGAGTAGCTGTAAGTAAAACTTTCTATATTAGTATTTGTATAAAACATTTCATCACATAAGCTGCATGCTATGTAGTAAAGCAGTTTTGTATACTGTGTTATCAGGGGTATTTTTAATGTGGGTGAATCTTCAGTGACTGTTGTATGTGTTAACGATATTTAAGTAAATAAAAACTTTTTTACTTGTAAGAATTATAGGTTTACAATATAACAAGAGAAGACAGAATTGACAAAAGCAAATATAAGTTAATGTGCTGTGATTCGGGCCTGCTGGGAAGGGGGTGTGTGGTGTAAAAGTGCACTAATTTTATTATATGTATAATTAAAATAATCTTGTCTCATGTTTACAAGGGTGGACATATAGAATGCTGCCCTTGGCTTAAACTACAAACAAGTGTTTTTTAAAGGTTCATAGTTTAGTACTAGGCTAGGTGCCCTTGTTAACCATTTTAAGACTACTCTGTTATTTCATTTGAGAGTCAAACCCTGCATTTTGTGTTTTGCAAGGCAAACACTTTAACTGTTAGGCTAACCCTCTAATGCAGTTAGGCTTGAACATAAGGCAAAATGGTGAAATCCATGAAAACTTTTTTTCCCACTGGCATGTGTTCTCAGTGTCAAGAAGTCTGCAGATGAAGGCAGTTGTACATTCTGTTCTGAGTGAAATTGTCAAAGATTCATTTATGCATCTGCAGAGTTGGTAGCTGTTTTGTCTGTCATTGCAGACTGCTTTATTTATTTATTTTACATTTGTTGACCAGGATAGTCTGACTGGATATATGTCCATTTTCAGTGGAGGCCCAGGGAGAAAACCTCCAAGATAATATTACACATTGAAGATTTAGTAAATGCTAGTTTCAAGCAGATTACAGTCATAAGCAATACCAGCATTTAGTACATATAGTACTTATTATAAAAACACTTTACAAAACATAAAATTATTTTCAAAGTTATACATACATAACATTACATTCAGTTTAAGACACATTGAGCAGCAGTTATACAATTGACCCTTCCTGAAATGGTGTGGTAGAAAAAAGTTGAAAAAGTAGTTGAAGGTAAGGTACCCCACCCAAGTAATAGAGAGGTCATTAGTCGGGGTTAGTGCAAGGACATAACCAATGAGTTTTGACGTATTTCTTGAGTTTGTTTTTGAATCGAGTTAGTGAGGGTTCTAGGGTCAAGTAAGCTGGGAGTCTGTTCCATGTTTTTCCAAAAGAGTTGGTAGAGTCCCTAGCTGAGAAGTTGGATTTGTATGTTTAAACTAGGAGTCTAGTGGATGATCGCAGTGGTCGGGTGCTGGTGTAGGGGCTGGTAATATTTTTTAGTGCAGGTGTATTTTCTGGTTGGTAAAGGACTTTATGTGCCACTGTTAGCTGGTTGAACTGCAGTAGGCTAGGCAGTTCAAGCCATCCTAGGTGAGTTAGGTTGTGACAGCCATGTGTCCAGTAGGTTGTGCCAGTAGCAAATCTGGCAATGTGGTTATAGCAGGATGATAGCTTATTAAGATCTGTTTTGTTTAAGTTGGAGAATAGAGGTGAGGTGTAGAGAAGAGTTGCTAGTAGATGGGAATGGGCAATTGCAGTTCTAGCAAGTGGGGTAAGGAAAGGTTTGATTCTGTAAAGAGAGCCAAGTTTTTTATTAATGGTTTTGATAGTTTGATTGATATGCACATCAAACTTCATGTTGTTATCAACTATTACACCCAGTAGTTTAGTTTGGGCTTCTGAGGAGATGATAGTGCCATTGTTAGTCATTATGCTGAAGGATGGCAGGGGGTCCTGCATGCAGGGGAGAAGAGGAGCAGCTTAGTTTTGTTGGGGTTTAGGATTAGATGTTGATTGGAGAGCCATTTTTCCACTGTATTGAAGGTATTTTGGGTTAATGTGAATAGAGTAGCTGGTGAGGTGTCAGAACAAATCAAGATGGAATCATCCACATATTGAATGCAGGTAGCATCTGGGATGACTGAATGAAGGCTATATACATAGAGAAGAGCTGTATGTGGGTAGAAGTTATTCATCTTGAGTGTTTTGAGCATACTTTGCTGAGCAAAATTAAAAATTTAAAGGTACAATGGCAAGATTTCAGTGAAAACGTTTGAAATTATGGGAAATGAATAACAAATAACAGCCACCCTGGCAGCCTTAGTACTTTAATACATTTAATAGAACAGCATACAACTTAGTTTCAGTTATAGCTAGCCAGTGCATGTTTTCTTAGGACAAAAAGTTAATGCTTTCTGAAAGCATGCAAACTGTTTTTCACATCTGGGAGTGGAATAGAGATAATAAAAGAACAGGCAGCAATCTGTTTAAGGGGGAACACAGACAATAGCATGCACTTTAACACTGATAACCTTATTTTTACATTAGGCAATGCTTGTGGGTGCAGATTTTGATTGTGAAGAATTGTTCCTATCTCAAGGGTTAAACTTAATTTTGTGAAGATGGACATAGTTTTATGATTTGTTATAAGTTCATAAGGATAGGCATGTCCTGAAAATGTCATTAGTTTTTTTTTTGTTTGTTTCAGGGATTTCATTAAAACAAATAGTCTTGAAAAAATGTGACATAGATTCAATTGGAGGTGAAAAAAGACAAATGCATAAAAGATCAGGCTGCCAAACATTGGTATGTTCATGTAAGACAAAGGTTAGAAATAGACATTCAAGAAATTGTCATGTATAATAGGTGAGAACAATATTTTTTTAATCAAAATAGTTATGCTATCTAGATTATCTTTTTTTCCAATAAACATCTTTATTAAATTATCAAGTATGACATAGGCAATCTTACATTTATATAAATAAAGTCAAAATAACGTTCTGATGCACTGCTGAGCCATACAACTAAAACAGAACTTTACAGTCCTCAGTGTCTTGAGACGAACGCCTCTCTGTATAGCAGCAGCTTTACCAACGCAAACCCATTCAAAAACAGAAAGCCAAGAACGTATATTCAGCGAATATCACAAAACGAGCTGAAGTTTTATTGAGCAAATACGTAGTACATCCAAAGTTAAGCGCTTTCACTTGCTGACTATAAGCTTCATCAGAACAAACAACAGTAAACCTCCCAACTTTTAAATAAACTTTTTGGTGCCAACAAGTCAACAATACTTTTTTCTTTTAAAGACGTATTGCACCAACAAATAAACACTAAATGTGCAAACAAATGACTTGGCATGACATACTACAAACCTATATATATATATATATATATATATATATATATATATATATATATATATATAAAAAACAATAAAATAAAATAAAATTAGGATAAAATAATTGATGTTTAATTAATATACAATAATTGGAACACATTTTTTTCATTTCTTCCACTCATACTGTGCTGTATTATTCTAAACATATTGGGCACAACCAGATGATCTAAAAAATCTTTAAAAAATTATCAAAAATAAAGGATTTATACCATACCCTATGTTAAGCTGTCCTAATATTGCTGGTGGGAATAAAATCCCACTACATAACATGAAATAAAACATATATTACTGCACATGATATATTATCAAACATTCACAAAACTATTTTCTAAAATGCCAATATAGTGTATTACAAGTTCAATCCATGACTAGCAAGGGTTTAATCGAAATAACATCATTGAGACCTGGTGGACTGGAAGAATCCAAGAATATCTGCCACCAATATTCCTTATATGAAAGGAGGCCCTTAAAGTCTCCCCCCTAATGTCAGTCTGAACACTATCAATTATAGCAAACTTGAAATGGTCCCTATCTCCACATTTCTTTATATGTCTATATAATGCGTTTTTTTCATCTTTTGTACTTATACTGTAAAGGTGTGCATATATCCGCTTATTGAATTTCCTTTCGGTTTTACCTATGTAGTATCCAGGACATACCATACATTTATCCAAGTATTCTATAATTTTAGTACAACAATTTCCATACTTAAATTTAATTCTTGTGCTATTGATATTCTCCAGCACCAGACTTTTTTCCTGGAAAATAAAATTACATTGTTTGCAATTTCCACACTTTTTTGTGTTGTTATTATGGCAAAGTGAGTTCCAATTACTTCTCTCTAAGTAACTCTTAATATTATTGCCCATCTTGAACACAAACTTGGGACCTGACCCCAATAGTTTAACTAGTTCCTCATCAATTGAGATAATGTTCCAATTTGTTGTCATGATGTTTTTGACTTTACCAAAATATGGTCCATATTCCAACACACATGTTTTACCATATGATGAACTGCCCTCCAAAGTTTGCACTGTTAAAACATCAGTCATCCCTGATTCAAAGTGGATGCCTAACAGGGTTTTATATTTGCATCCCCATCCTTTAATAACTGCTTGGCTAAGTCTGGTCATCATCTTTACGTCATATCCTCTATCCTTAAACATTGTCGTGATGTGTGCCACATCCTCCAACATATCTTCATATACTAAGGTCATTCTGATAGCATGTATTATCTGCCCCTTATAGATGTTATTGAATTTGTTCCTGGGATGGTTACTAGAAAATTCAAGATAACTATTGGAAAAAATATTTTTTATATGAATTCTAGATTTAAACCCACTTCCCATTTTAGAAACAAAAGTGTCCAAATAGGGAACACCTTCCTCAGTACTAGTGGATGTGAACTTTAAATAACTACTACTCTGATTAAGATGTTCTATAAATTGATCCAATGTATTTTTACCTCCATCCTATAAGACGTAGATATCGTCTAAATATCGGGAATAATATATGATGTGTTCCATGTAATGACTACTAAACACCTTAGTCTCCTACCAGTCCAGCATAACCAGATTGGCATATATGGGGACACAAGCTGCCCCCATAGCAACGCCCCTGGTTTGCCTGAACAGTTCACCTTCAAAGTGAATATAGTTGTGATCCAGGACAATTGACATCATATCCAACAAAAGGCATGCTTTATCCCATTCCAGGTCTGCATATTTCTGTATACTGTTAGCAAATGCCTCTAAACCTTCTGTCTTGGGAATGCACGATAACAGGTCTATAACATCTATGGTGACAAATATCAACTCTTTCCTCTGAAAGAAAGTGGGATATTTCTTCAAAAATTCCCAAGAGTCTTTCACCATATGAGGAATTTTATTATAGATATGTTTCAAAAATGTATCTATTACTGACCCCAAGGGGAAGGTTTTTGACTGACTACCTGATATGATTGGTCTGAATGAGGTAAATCTGCTGCTATACAGAGAGGCGTTCATCTCAAGACACTGAGGACTGTAACGTTACATTTATATAAATGAAAAACAAACATTGATGCCACTTTGATTGCAAACATTATACATCACAGACACAATTGAAACAACTGTAATTGCAAACACTATACTTCACTTATAATCTATCCGGTCATTGGCAATTAAGCATCATATGGCTCATTCAAATCCTGGCTCTTAAACCTTGTTCCTTCTCTGCATATATCATTCCCACAATTCCCATTTTTCATATGTAGTTTGCTCCTTCCCTTTTCTAAAGATCCCAATTCCAGTTGTTTTATCTCTGTTACTATATTCACTACTTCTAATAACGTTGGTCTAGACTTTGATTTCCATTTTTGAGTAATTGTTTTTTTTGGCAGCCACCATAATTAGACTCAGCAAGGCTTTACTATGTCAAGCAATGCCGATTCTGTATTGTAGCTCAAGAAAATCATCTCCCCAGTCAATTCAATATGCTTACCCACTATCTCTGACAAAGTGGTCCTCAGGGAATCCCTAAAGTCTGAAAGCTCACTACACTCCTAAAAAATATGTTCCCAGCCACCTCTTTCCTGCCAGTCACACCTCCAATATTTGCTATCCACCTGAGGAAAAATTATTTGTAGTCTACTTTGGGTATAATAATACCCATGTAAACACTTCCAGGCAAAGATCTTAAATCTTTTAGACTCTGTTGCATATTTGGGAGATTCATATATCTTCCCATTGTATTTTTTGTGAATTGCTTATCCAGTCTCTCTTGGCAGTTCTTTCTAAGCTCCTCTGATTGATTCTTATAGTTATTTTATTTTTATTTACTTATTTTATTTTTATTTATTTTACATTTGTTGACCGGGCTAGTCTAGCTGGATATATTTCCATTTTCAGTAGAGGCCCGGGGAGAAAAGCTCCACACAGATATACAAAGTATAAAATATTCTTACATGGTGAAAAAGGATTGAAAAAACAAAATAAAAACAGGTAGTTAATACATTCTTGAGATAAAACACTTGAGAAAAGTTACAGTAAAACAGAGTAAAGTTTAAGAGAGCTAGAACAGATATAATACAGTAAGAGTTATGTACAATAGATAAAAACACTTGAGAAACAGTACAGTGAGCAGAATATAGCTTAAGACAGCTCAAAAACAGAATAGTAAGAGTTATGTACAATAGATCATATGATATAGAATTATTTAAACACTAAGTTGATTAGAGTTTAAAAAGAGTCAGTCTTATTTACAAGTCAAAAGCATGTAGAAGTTTGGAAGTATGGCAAGAAGAGGAAGAAAGAGGGGTGAAGAGGATGGTTAGTCAGGGTTACTACAAGGGCATAGCCAGCGCATTTGGAGGTGTTTTCTAAGTTTTTGTTTAAAGAGTGGCAAGGATGTAATTAGAGTTAGTTCAGTGGGTAGTAGGTTCCAGTGTTTTCCTGCTGTGTTGGTAAACAGAGAGTCACCAGCTGCATTATTAGACTTTGTTAAGCTGGCAAGAAGTTTGCTAGAAGAACGTAGGGAGTTCAGATTATTATATGGGACTATGAGTTTTGAGAGTATAGGGGTATTATTGGGTTGGTAAAATACCTTGCGGGCAATTGTGAGTTGGGGGATAATCAGATGGTTTTGGAATTCGAGCCAATTTAGTTGTCTAAGATTTGAACAGTGATGGGTTCTGAAGGGATTGCCAGTAGCGAATCTAGCAATGTTATTATAGGAGGTTGCTAATTTGTTAAGGTTGGTTTTCTTAAGGTTGGTAAATATAGGTGAAGCATATAGGAGGGTTGAGATTAGATGGGAGTGAGCAATCTTGGCTCTGGCTGCTGAAGTTAAAAAGGGTTTTATTCTGTATAAGGAGCCTATTTTTCTGTTTACTGTTTTAATGGTATTGTTTATATGGTAATCAAATGAGAGATTATTATCAATGGTTATTCCAGAAGTTTAGTGGTAGTGTAAGGGAGAATAATAGTACCATTATTTGAAGAGATTGAGAAGTCTAAGGGGGAATACCTAGTAGTGGGTGTAAAGAGAAGGAGTTTTGTTTTTTTAGCATTAAGAAGGAGACAGCTTTTGGTAAACCATGTTTCTACAGTGTTGAAAACATCTTGTGTAAGAGAATATAGTTCAGATGGAGAGGTTGATGAGCATATTTGTGTAGAGTCATCTGCATATTGAATACAAGTGGCTTGTGGAATTGCTACATGGAGATCATTAATAAATAAGGAGAAGAGAAGTGGTCCAAGAATAGAGCCCTGAGAGACCCCAATGGTAACAGGTAAAAAGGATGAGACTTGATTTTCCCAGAGGACTGCTTGTTGTCTATTGCTGAGGTATGATCTGAACCATTTTAAGGCCAGAGAATCAAAGGAAAGAGATTCCAGAATATTGATTAAGAGGTTATGGTTAACCATGTTGAAAGCTTTAGAGAGGTCAATGAAGAGTGCAGATGAGAGGAGGTTTTTGTTACGGTTTCTATTGATGGTATCTGTGAAGAATAGAAGGGCAGTAGTGGTACTATGTGATGGTCTAAAGCCATGTTGACAGTGTGCTCTTAAGTTGTGTTGAGAGAGATGGCATAGAAGTTGTTTGTGAATGCCTTTTTCCATAATTTTTGCTAGGGGTGATAAGAGAGCAATTGGCCGATAGTTAGAGTAATCATTAGAGTTCCCGCTTTTATGTAAGGGGATAATGTGAGAGATTTTCCAAATATCTGGGATGGTTCCTTCTTGGATTGTCCTATTTATAAGGATAGATATAGGGTAAGCAATTTCCTTAGCTGCTTTTTGGAGAAATTGGGAAGGAAGTTGGTCAGCAGATGGAGTACATGGCTTAAGTTTTAGAATAAGTTCATAGATGAGAGAAGTAGAGATGGGTTGTAGTTTGAATTTCGAGAAAGAGTGTGGTAAGTCTATGGGAATGCTGGAGTTTTCTGAGATAAGTTGAGTAGCTAGAGATTGTATAGTGTCAGTGAAGAAAGAGTTGAAGGTATTGACAGTTAGATGGGGAGTATTTGGATCTGCATCAAGTGGGGTGGGTGTTCAGGAGTTACCTGGGGAAAGGAGCTTATTAATGCAAGACCAAAACTGTTGGGGATTATTTTGATGAGTTTGCTGAAGTTTACAATAGTAGTTTTTTTATCTGTAAGTATAGCCTTTTTAGTGCTGTTTCTAAGCTGCCTAAAATATAGGTGATCAGAGCTATTTCTATAGGTTCTCCATTTAGCCCAGACTTTGTTCTTAAGTAGAATTTGATTCCTAGTTTCATTAGAAAGCCATGGGGCTGGGTTAGACTTCATTCTAATGGAACGTTTGGGAGCATGCTTATCCAGGATAGATAAGAATGCAGTGTTAAAATACTGTACTGCCTCTTCAAGTGGGAGGGATTCTAATGGGTTCCAGTTGCATGCTTTAAGGTCAGTTTGAAATAATTATGCCTTAAAGTGTTTGGTAGAGTGTGCTGTCCTAATGATGGGGAGGTTTGGGAAGTCTTTCTTTTCTCTAGTAATGTAGGTCAAGGAATGATCACTTACATCATCAGGCAGGGTTCCTATTTTGTAAGATTGTTTCACTTTGTTTATGAGAATCCAGTCTAAGGTACTCTCTTTCTTGTTAGGTTTGTTAATTCTGGTTGTAGAGGTTATAGTTTGGGTAAATCCATGGAGGTTAATATGAGAGGTAGGATTTTCAGCACTAACACTTTTCCATCCATGTTAAAGTCACCTAGTATTATTGTTTCTTGGGGGTAAGTAGAAGACAGCCAGCTAAGAAATGCTTCAGTTGTAGTGATATTATTTCCGGGTGGTATGTAAATGCAGATAATATATAAAGATTTGTTTATGTTGATTTGAAGCTTAGTAATGAGGATTTCTGTGTTGTTATCCTGGGTTGGATTAGATTGGAGGGTAGAGATATGAAGTCCATTTTTAAATAGAATTGCTACTCCACCACCTTTACATTTTGTTCAGTCTTGTCTCACTATATTATAGCCTTGGGGAATAATTTCATTATCTTTAGTTTCTGGTTTCAACCAAGTCTCAGTGAGGCAGAGGATATCAAAGGAGTGAATATCTAAGAGGGCATGAAGGTGCGCTACTTTATTATTGATGCTTTGGATATTAAGATGCCCTATTCGGAGAGAGCTATTGAGATTAGGGTGAGTTGTTTGGATTGTAGGGTTGGTAGGGCCAGGGTTGGGGTGGACGTCACCATCTTTCAAGGTGGGATTATTTAGTTTTGTTCCTGAGTTGTATGTAAGGTAGGTTAACAGTTTCGTTTTTTTTTTCTGAGGGTAGGTTAAGTTTGATGTGGGAGAGTCTATGGTATTTGGGTAGTAGGTAACTGGGATTGGAAGTTATGTTAGAATGTCTATCAAAGGATATGTATGTGTAGATTGCAGTTTGTGAGAATGGTTAAGATGGAAATAGTGCAGTTTTTCAAGGGAGGTAAGAAGGTAGGTTGAGATGAGAGTAGTTGAGAGTATGATTGTAAGTGTTAGCTTGGTTAGATTAGGGAGAGGCATCTTGGAGAAGTTTGTAAAATAAGAGCTCAAGTGTAGGGATATAATATGGAGTGAGATGTGAAGGGGAGGAAGATAAAAGGAGTACAGGAAGAGAAAATAGGGGGATAGTATATGGATGAGTTAAAAGTAGGAGGATATGATAGGGGTACTCTAAGGAGTGGCTTATTGAAAGTGATTGTTAAGGAGGTAGGGGTGTGGTTAGAGTTTGTGGGGAGGAGTGATGTATGGGATAGGTTGGAAGTGAGAGAGGATGTGGTAAGGGAGGTATAAGAGTAGGACCCCTGGGGGTGGGTGGGAATTGGGGATAGGGTAGGGGAGCGGAGTGAGCCCGTAGGGCGAACGGAGCGGGTTACAGCTGAGAGAGGCTGAGAGGCAATCAGTTATGGAGAGAGACTGAGTTCTACAGGCACAGGAAAGGTAAGAGACAATATATAGTTACTAAGTAGCAGAGAATATAAGGTGAACAAAGGTATAGCTGTGCTGGGGAGACAGTTACGTGAAACAGTTTTGAACAGAGAGAGAGGTATTTAGAGAAATTACCACAGGCAGGAAAGGAGGTTAATACAGAGGGAATAATTGAGGGGCCAGTAACAACAGTAGTGATAGTCAGAGGTAGTGATAGTCAGAGGTATCTATATAGTAATGCTCCCAGATTTACCTAGGGTAATTCCTTTTTCAAGCAGGTATGGGATGGGGGGTAAGTACATGAATAGAAAATACAAGCACAGATAACAGATTCTGGCTGGTCTACAGGGCTAGTTGGGTTCTACAACCATTGAGAGAAGGTTCTACAACCAGTGGGAGAAGGTATCCAAAGCCTGAGCTCCGCTGCTCTCTAGTGGATAATGCAGGGCAAGCACTAACTCCACTAGGATAGTAGGAGAAGGGGGGATAAGTTAATAGAGAGATGGTAGGAGGGGAAGGTCCACGGTTGTGGTGGCCCTTACAAAATAGTTAACAATTTATAGCAGACACCAGTAATTTAAAGTTAATGCACTCACAAGGCTATCATGCACTATATTATATGGTCTACTAATTATTCATTTTTTTAGCAGTGGCTTCTGTTCTAGATTCTATTAAAAACTCTACCAGTGCTAATCTTTCATTTAAGAGCCCCCTATTTCTTTCTCTTTGCCTATATTCTGATATCAGTCCTTGATAGGGAAGGCAATCTCTAACCTGCAGTCCGAATAAATTCTTGGCCTCTTCCCATTCTATTACCTTTCCCTTTCTAGTTATTTACTTCCAATTATTTGGTTCCTTTGCCAGTTTCCTCCAATAAATTCCAGCACCCTCTTGCCTATTATCTTTATCCGTACTCACAGTCATCCCTATTGGCAGAATTTCTTTTCTCCATTCTTGTGCTGGTATAGTTCTTAGAATACTCCCTGCTATTTTATGAATATAATACTCTGTATGATTTTTGTTATTCTCATCAAGAGTCTGCATCCAAAGTCCCAATCTCTCTTTATTTCTTGAGCTCTCCCCTGTATCATCATTATTCCTTTTCACTTTGAATTATAGCTTTGTGCTTGTACTATGTATACGAGCCTTAAATGTGTTGCTCTAAAATACCCACTTAAATTGGGTAATCCTAGTCTGCCTTGTTCTATTGGAAGAATTAACTTATCCTACTTGACCCTTGCTGTCTTCCCTTGCCATATAAAATCTTTCAACTCTTTTTTAATTGCTATCCACAGCACTGATAAAAATATGCCTGACCTGTGTATAAGACAAAAGGGACTAAAAGCATTTTAATTACGTGTATCTTAGTATCCATATCTATATAACAAAGCTTCCCGTTTCTCAATTTTTGTATTATCTGCTGTATAGTCTCTTACCACATATCCTTAGTTGCCACAACAGAGTCATTTCTAATCCATACTCCTAAATACTTTATTTTATCATGCCCCCATAAATATCAATATTGTTGGACCAATTAGTGCGTGAATACATAATTTACCATTATTGCCTTTGTTTTAGCTTCATTAATTTTGTATCCCAAGAAGATTTGAATTTGTCTTAAAATATTCCACAACACTGTAATGTCCCTTTCTGGTTTTGTCAGTATAAAATAACATCATCTGCAAACAGAGCCAGCTTTTTGTGTCATACCAATTATATCCTTGAATTTCTGAATCCCTTAATTTCCTTGCCAATGGTTTCAAATATAATGCAAACAACATATGTGAAAGTGAACAATCCTGCTTAGTTCCTCTTCTCAAGCATAAGTTATTAGAGAGGACCCCACCCACTTTAATTTTTACCTCCAATCCCTCATATATACTCCTAATCAACCTTATAATTATATCAGGAAAATCAAATGCTTCCATTGCCCCGCTCATGAAGTCACAATCTACTCTGCCAAATGCTTTCAATGCGTCAAGACCCACCAATAACAGTGGTGTTTTCTTACATGCTGCTCCCCTCTGGATCATCAATGTTCTGTTTGTCACATTTTTGCCTCTCCTCCACAAAACCACACTGATCCATATCTATCAATTTCGGTATCCCTTTTGCCATTTTTTTAGCCTTTATAGACATAAACACTTTACACTCATGGTTTAGTATTGAAATGGGCTTGTATTAAGTTGGATCTCATGGATCTTTACCCTATTTAGGTATTACCATTACCACCGCTTTCTTCCAGGATGCTGGTACTTCTCCTCCTCTTAAAATACTGTTAAACAAAGCCTTCCATATCTTTATCAGTTTTTCCCTCCTAGCTTCTAAAGCTATCTAGATTATTTTGGAAAGAAGACCAAAAGGAAAGAGTATTGAACTATATTAAGAAATGCAGAATGAAAAAAATGCTGTAGGAGACACACATGGAAAGAAATGAGCTTGTGAGTTTGACAAAGAAAGGATTTCAGTAAGGATATTCAGCAGAATACCATCAGTAGTGAGAAATCTGACAGGATTTACATATTATTCCCCAAGGTGTAATAATTGGGCTAGACTGGATAGAAATTATATTTCACAGGAACATGTACATTTAATTGAAAGCTTTGGCATACATCCAATAGCTATTTCAGATCATGCAATGATAAAAAGTAAGATACAAATGCGGGACAATGAAGTAAAAAATGAGACACAGGTGATTTCTAACATACTTGTTAAAAAGAGATGAATTCAAGGAGTGGGTGGTGAAAAATATTCATGTGTGAATCCCAATAATCTAAAGGAAAAATAAGTCAAATATGGTCAGAGCCAATTAAAATAAATAAAACACTAAAGGACTATATCAACTCAAATAATAAAAGGCTGGACAAAGTGAAATATGCTTTAAAAAGATAGTCATATGAGCTAATGAAATTGCAAAAATCAGAGGCCAAAATGAAGAAAAGGCTGGCTGAGCATGAGACTGCTGAGGAAGAAATGTTTCAAAAAATGGTAGAACTGGAGGACAGAACACATAGGGAAAACCACAGATTTTCTGCTGTACCAGGGAAACTAGAAGGAACAGACTATATTAATTTTATGAAAGCACAAATAAGAACAGAACTGGTATTCTACAGAAGACGTTGTTAATTGAATGGATATAATGTGTGAATGCTCCAAACCCGACCATGAGAATGTAGTCAAGACCTCTAATACTAAAGATGCAATCCTACCAGCAGAAACAGTTGAGTCTGACAAAACTTTGGCAGAAGGGCAAAGTACTAAACGCTGGAGACAATATAGTGTTTGTGGAACATGATTATTCACTATACACCAGGCAGAAGAAAAATAATTTTATTCGGTGATCAGGGAATGACGAGAAGCAGGTGTAAGATTTAAGCTGCTGAATCCACTTATCTTCAGAATATTTTTTCCTGGAGGGTTAAAAATCATTTTTTGATGCAGAGCATGCTAAGGAGGAAATATAAAAGTCTGTTAAACAAAAAGTGAGCTATAAAACAGAAGGGGATTCTGCTTCTTATTCTTCTGATAATAAAGCTCATAGACTATTCCAGTGAGACCTTTTTTAGTGTTCCAAAGGAAAATGCTTGAGAGACAGAAAAAGCACAGGAGTTGAATAGAAGAACCAGGAATACATTGGAAATAAACTAGAGACTGAATTAGGGGGGTGGAGATGAACAGGACGAAAACTAGCAACTCAGAAATTACTGAATAAATGTGGGCTTACAAAGCATCAATTACAATTGTGAGATATGGTGGAACATGAAAACCTGGAAATATTGGACTTTTTTGACAGTGTTAAACTTGTAGGGACACCAAAGCAGATGCCCTACTTCATGTCATTAATATCTGGAAGAACATTAAGGACAAGGGAAGAGGAGTGAAAAGAAATAACTGAAACAAAACAGTTTTTTTTATAAAATAAGACATATACTGCATGTTATAAAGTAAATCTTTTTCAGTTATTTTTGTTTGTAATAGGCAGACTAAAGTAAACAGGTGGCCTTTTTTCATTCTTCTTTCTTTCTTCTTCAGTTTTAAGAAATGTAGGCACTGCAATGTAAAAAGAAAATAAAAGAAAGCCTGGACAAAAGAGCATGATATAAGTAAAATGGATATGCTTTTTTTTACTTTCAAATAAGGGAATAACTGGATTAAGGCCCTTGGCCTGATCTAATAACAAATTTTAAGGGTAAACAAATAAATAAAAGGATCCTGAATCTAACTAAAAGGTTTTCTCTAGCAAATAAATGTTCACAGCGCAACATGAGAAGCTTGTAGCTGAAGGCAACTTGGTATCTGGTTCTCATGTTTCTATATAGACAACCTGATAAGGGCAATAAAAGCAATATACTCTTTTCTTTCAATGGCTAAAAGATAATCCCCTGGATTCAGCAAACATCCATGCAGGAATAACTTATTCCTGCATGGAAGTGACCGTGGCTGTTCAGCACGGCAGCACACCATGCATATGTATGAAGGTGCGCTGCTGTGCTGTAAAATGGACACAGTTCTGTATACAAGTGCAGGGGGTGTGTCTGAGAGCAGAGCTCTCACAATACACATGCCCCCTGCACTCCAGAATTGCCGTTCGGCAATTTAAAATGAGCGAGAATGCTTGTAACACCCCCAACTCATTTGGGTAAGAAATCTGGACAAAGCCATAAGGGACAATCATCCCTACAAAGCCATAAAGTTGACAGAATAACAGGTTTAGCATAAGTACATAGCACACACCTCCCAACCCGTCAGAGTAAGGAAGTTGGACAAAGCCATGAGGGACAATCATCCCTACAAAGACAGAAAATTGATAGAATAACAGGTTCAGCATTAGGATGGATATTCTGAAGGGTACAAATTAAAAAACACAACAAATAAATTATTTTTTTGACATGTGCAATAAAGTTTAAGCATAACTGCACAGGTGTGCCTGTTGCTTAGCTACGCTTAGCCCAGCTGAAATGACAGGATAAGTTAAAAAGCAATAGACACGCAGCATAGGCTTAAGTGTTATATGCAGTAGTTAGAACATATGCCTTGCATGTAGTCATTCATGGTTCGAGCCTTACCAAAGCCATTTCCATTTTGTATGTGTAAGCATTACAATTTTAATTTATTTGTATATTTATGTAGGAAGTAACTTATTTTTCTCAACCAGAGTAGTGTATTAGGGCCAGATGTGAGGTGTCAGTGTAATAAAGTAGTGAAACCCCCATATAAACACAAGTGCCCCATATAGTATAGACACATAAGAATAAATTTGTTGCACCAGATTGGGGGTGTCAGGGAAGGTAAATAAATCTATATTATGTAATGGATGATGAATCAATCCCATACAGGTGGTAGACCAATATAGTAGAACATAAGCAACACTAAGTATTGCACAGCTATGTTGACCCAGAGTAAGCACTGTGTACATATGCATACTAAGCAATGAATAACCCAGCTTAGTGGATTTGCCCATTGGTAAGCAATGCTGAACCTGCCCCTTTAAACACTGCCAACCTTAGATAAGCAGGTTTGCCCATAGCTTAGATTAGATCAGCATTTTCAAAACCATCCAATCATGGCAAAGGGTAGGAAATTGGCTGTATTGAAACCCCGCAGGCGGGAATACAGCTCATAACTGGTTTTAGCTCTCCATTGTAGGCAGTATGGCAGGTGTTGGAGAGGCCATGCACTTTTGGGTGCAGCGTTGGGGCATACAGGAGTCCAAGGTCATGGTAGGACTCCTGGTAAAAAAACATGACATAAGACTGCTGCAGGACCAGTACCAGGACTACCAATATAAAGTGCAAGCCTGGGAAAGTCTTGCCCATGATCTCACCAGTGCCACTGGTATCCCACGAACTGGTGAACAGGTCTGGCACCATTATGCTGACTTGAAATGGAAGAAGAGGGAGTTATTGGAACAGGGGGTCCAAGAAGCAAGAGAGAGGGGAGATGTCCCAGCAGTGTGTAAGTATTCATAGCAATAACTGTTTACCAGTCCAGCCTGTGTATACGATGGATAGGTATGCATAAATGTTTCTCTATTTTCATTACAGCTCCAGCTGAGCGAGCTGTGAACCAGGAAGCCCATGCCAGTAGTTTGCAAAGGCTGTGTAGTGAAGCTGGTGAGTAACAATCCTGCTTGTAGTAGTCATACCAAATAAATATAAAGGAGTAAAATGTCACCTGGCAGTATTAAAAATGTGTATGGTTTCTACTGAAAAAAAAACAGATAATCCCTGGGATTCACAAAGCTCCGTGCAGGAATAAGACTATTCTTGCATGGAATGGTTTGTATCCATTTAGAATAGCAGCATTCCTTGCACATGCATGAAGGCGTGCTGCTGTTTAATCCAAACAGACATGAACCATGAACGAGTGCAGGGGGCATGTTTCAGCAGTGCCTGCACATGTAACATGCCCTCTTCACTCAGAAAGTGCCTTACAGCACTTTGTAACACACACGTGTCAATGTACATAATATTAGAGTCTGGCTCTAATATTATGTACTAAACCAGTGTCCGCAGACACTGAAATGTGCGTAGGTAACAGTTCAGTGTTTGCGGACACTGAAATAAAAAAAAACACAAACACACCTAGAAGGCAGCAGCCTTCAAGTGCACACCTCAAATGTATGCACTCTTGCCCTACATGCATGGAAGCAGTAGGGCAAGAGAAAATTATAAAAATATAAAAAATGTTTTTTTTCATTAAATAAAACTAAAATTTAAGCATTGCACAGCTTGTCTGCACAGCGTGCCACTGTGCTTACTCTCGGCAAAATCCTGAAAATGATAGACAAGTGCTACTGTGAAAGAAAATGTCATCAACTCACTGTAGTGTAGTGGTACTGTGATGGTTTAGCATGTAGAACATGCTTGGTTTGAATCCCCACTCTGCCAATTTATTTAATAAACTTTTAAGGAATTTGAATGATAGATGTCAATCATATGGCTCACGTATAGCACAGTAGGGGGTGGGAATATGTAAAATGTAAAAAAATTGATAAATATACTGAAAAAATAGATTTAAGCAATGCTTTGCTAGTGTAAGCATTGCTTACATGCTTTCAGTTGTGTTTATCTGGTGTAACCATTGCTATGCAGATTTGCATAAAGCTAAGCATAGTTCAGCATATTAAAATTGGCCAATCAAGAAAAAGTGCGGAAAAACTGCTCTATTTAAACTGCACAGGTGGGAATACAGCCATAACCATTTGGGATTGCTCACAGCAGGACCAAAATGTCAGGTGTGGGTGAAGGTGTTCGCTTCCTAGTGCAACGTTGGGGCATCCAGGAGTCCAGGGTCATGGTTGGGCTCCTAGTAAAAATACATGATGCCAGGCTGCTGCAGGGCCAGTACCAGGGCTCCCAGTACAAAGCAGAGGCCTGAAACCAGCTTGCATGCGATCTCACTAGTACCACTGGCATACCACGGACTGGTGAGCAGGTATGTCACCACCACAATGACCTGAAGTGGAGGAGGGGTGCACTCTTGGACTAGTGGATCCAAGAAGCCTGAGTGCAAGATGTCCCATGTGTCTGTAGTCTTATGTATCTCTAACCAAGTATGGAAAAGTTGAACTTCAGACTGTGCAGGTGTGATTAATGTGTAATTTCTCCCCATACAACTGCTGCGAAGAGGTCCCAGAATGTTGAGGCTCATGCCCAGTGACTTGCCTGGCTGCATCAACATTATGTTGAGTACAGAATACCTCTTAATATTAACAGTAATAAATCAAAAATATAGTAATGGTAGCACTGTCTGTACATATAACTATGCTGTAAAAGTCAGGAATAAATTCCTGTGTCAGGCTACTAGCGTTACAATGGAGTATTTCCAGCTG
>NC_056729.1:1451572470-1451597470 GCF_019279795.1 Protopterus annectens | reverse complement strand
TTGCAGTATGAATTCCTCAGACCTTTTTTTCCTTTTTATGTCTTCCAGGTACCATGTTGAGAGAGCGCCTTCCAACGTATACACCCCAGGAAAAATTACATCCTCCTAAAATACCTGTTGCAGCACCACCAAACCCTCTTTGGATGTACAGCCCATGATCTGCCGGAGAGGACTGCACTGTGGAACAAGCTCATCCACAGGGCAAATGATGTTGGCCTGTATAACTGCAGTTATGAGCAGGTGCGACATCAGTGCACTGACCTAATCCACCATGCCCGTCAGCATGCTGCTGCAGTTAGGAAGGACCTGCTAGCCATAGGTGGGGGTCATGCCATCCAGCCCCCACTGTCACATGCTGAGTAGCTCCTTGCCAGCCTTGGGGCACCTGCTCACCAGGCAAGCCAAGAACCTGCTGATAGCATTGTGGAGGTGGGTGCTACCCACACACTGGATGAGGAGCATGCAGGTAAGGCCCCAGGGCACATTAGGACACCACTGTTGCTTCTCCATCTTCATCTGTAAAGTATCTTCATGCATATGGCAGATAACATAGTCTGTTGCTGCAGTGTAGTAATGAACAGATGTGCATAATCTCTAGTATTGTGGCTTTGTACTGTTGCTGTACTGAAATGCTGCTCCCACCCTGTACCTATGCCACAGGTGTGGCTACTGACATCACATCTCTCACACAACTATGTAGGTCCCTCTAATATACCGCTGGGGCAGCAGCCTGTAGCTGGTGAGTATGGTTTTATTTTGATCAAGTTTGCCAATACACCGGCCATGTTATGGCCATGGTATCTGCCATGCACACATTTAACACACCTACCCATAATGCATGCTGTACATGTTCACTTATTGTTGCTGTTAACTGCACTGCATCACAGTGGTCACCATGGTGGTATATCTGAAGGGTTTGTAAGAGTCCTGCAGTATAACTAGCAACCTGTCAGTGCAAGATGTGTGGACAGAGATGAACATAATGGTGGGACAAATGGCCTACAGTAGGGACATGTCTGAAACATTACCCTTATACAGTGGGTACAACACTGTATATGGCAACTGTTACAGATCTACACAATGGCATATCACAATACCACATTCCACAACTTTGACAACCTGTAATGTGATCCTAACTTGAGCAATGAATGTGTAATATGGCATCCTATGTTAGGACTACAAATATGGGGAATACATACCTTCACAAACACTGGAAGCATATGTGTGCACACACTCCAAATAATATATTGTGGAAGCAGATTTTGAGGTACTGACAGCATTCATTCTTCATGTGTACACACCTTCCATCAAATACATGTCTTCAATGTCTTGCCAAGTAATGGTTTGGTGTCCAAGAAGTATGTCCATGACATTTGCCCACTCACCTGCAACAGAGGCAGCCGTGGCTTGCACACATCTTACAAACCATGGAATGGATCCCATATCCAAAAGGTAGCACTCAGGAGTGGGAGATGTAGCCTTACCTCACCATTGCATATACCATGGCAAACAGTGCAGACAGTCATGTATGTGACGATGAAGTATGGGACAACATTAATGTAGAAAATAAACAGATGGTCATCCAAGACAGATGATGACATATGTTGCAAACTGGTTATGGAGGCTGCAAAGAAACATGCTGCAACACTGAGGGACTTGCAGGAATGTCTAGCAAGTACTGCCTGTGCAGTATCTGTGTCAACAATTGCATAGAGTCTGCATAAGTGTGGCCTATGGGTTAGGGTAATCAGATGGAAGAGTTGTTCCACAGGAAACATCATCCAATTCTCTCTACAGGTAGCATATGCATAACATCAAACGTCTCCCAAAGGCATGTGTTGCAATGTGTAATGGTGTACCGAGAACAAGGCTGAAACCTACAGACAGTATTAATAAAGATACATGTGCTGCACAAGCAACACCTCACTCCACCTCAGGCCCACCATTCCCATCTTTACCTTGCTGGTGCCAGTGTACACCTTTGTGTTTGCTGTTCATTAGCAGGAACTAGGCTGGTAGACATGGTGTTGTGAATTTGGGACACTGCAAAATGACACTCATGTATGGCACATAGTTGTCAAGCATCTGTAAAAAGGCTGAGGATGGGAGGGGTGTCATCCTGAAATGCAACAGTGAACTGAAGCATACGTTCAAAGCTTGCTAAAAATGGTTGTATCTGAATACAGTCAAGGTCATGAATTGTGCCAGACATAACCCTGACTCCACAGCAATAGCAAAGGCACTGTGTGACTTCCAAGGGCTGTGCACATGAGTTGACCTTGCAATCTGGCACAGTTGGGGGACATTTGTAGGGTGGACCAAATAATGGCAAGTGCAGATGGGCCATGCTAGTATACCCCTTCCAGGAATAGTGACTGCTGTAATTTACTTAACAGGTATTGCAACAAACCATCATGTTAAGGGTGTGCACACTTATGCAACCTACATATTGTATGCATCTCAGTCAGCATCTGCACAACTAACACATTTGTTTGATACTGCATTTGATTGCACAGTTCATATGTCACATATCAGGTGTGTGTAATGTTAGCATAGTCAGTATCGTGGCCCCATGGCATATCAGGGAAGAGGGTGGCATGTCAATAAGGGTGTGTACACTCCTCATAGCCACAGTAATCTTTGAAGGTTGTCACTATAATTGTATTTTATTGCTCATACATGCACTGCTGATGAGTTCTGCAAATGACACATCAGGCATTCAGTATTGACATCTGTCCTCATATAATCCCAGGTATGTATCAGACAAACACACAGGGCCTGTGAGCAACAGAGAAAACATAACTGCCACACATATACACATTCAGAAATGGTGTGTACACCCCTGAGGTATGGTGCACAGTATGTGCCAGGGTGATGAACAGGTGCACAGCAATACTGTGTACATGAGTGCAGGGTGTTCCAGGGGAAGGGGTATCACCTCCTAATACAACTCATGCATCACAGAGATGTATAATGTTGGTAACAAGGACTGAATAATGCGGCAGTGCATGCTGTTGAATGCCATATGTCATGCATGTTGACAGCTGGATAATGAGAGGTCTGTGTAATATATTTGTGCCACCTCATCTTTAAGTGTGTGTGTGTGTGTGTGTGTGTGTGTGTGTGTGTGTGTGTGTGTGAGAGAGAGTATATTGAGGTGAACAATGACGTACAGGACTTAAATTATGTATTTTGCTTTCCTCTCACATGTGGCAAGGTGGGTCAGGGTCCCTCCTGCAGGCAAACTGATGTTAGTGGCCATACAGATTCTGACAATGATTATAGGTATGGTGAGGCACAGGCAGGGGTTGTCAGGGGCTGAAGCTGTGCCATCGGTTGACATCCCACTGTTATCCACCCCATCCCCGCTATAGATGAGGGACAGTTGGCGGGTGGTGGCATGGGACAAGTGTGTCTGGACACAGCAGCCATAGCCAGATGACTGGAGAGGTACCACACAGGCAGATGTACAGGGGTGCTTGTAGGAGGGCTGCTTGTCATCATGCCCCTGGCAGAAATGCCACAACAGGTGTCATCAGACTCATGTTTCGGGCCGTCATGGAAGCACAGGCATGTATGGAACGTTATACCAGACAGAGTCTCAGGCTTCAGAGGGCTACTTATTCTGCAGTTATTGACAACATCCGTGATCTTGCAGGTGCCCACCGTTATTTTGCAGAGGTCCTGGATAAATAGTTGGGTGAGATGGTGGGAATCCTCGACCATGGAATGTCTGCTCCTGCATGGAAAATGGCCACCGAGCGATCCAGGAAAGTGCTGTTTTCACATGCGCAAGTGGCCCTTCACTGTTTCTGCATGGAAAGCCATGCGGGATGCAAATCATCTCATTTGCTGGTAAAAAAACATGCAAATGTGGTGATTTTTGTGATCCCTGAAGCTGGCCAGACTCTGTACAGGAACAGTGTCAGAGCAGAAATGTATTCAGTTAGTAACTGAATACATTTCTGCATCTGAGCAAACGGAGGCAGGACAGCTCATGAAAAGCATGTATTACAGTCAAACACACATGCCAATGGCCAAATATAAGGCCATTGGCATTAATAAATGTTTATTTTTTTTTAAATTAAACTTTTTTTTTGGCCGATCACGACCATTTAAGGTTAGGGCAGTGGCGTGCAAACATGATTGTGACGAAAATAAAATAAAATTAAAAAAGTCAATTTTAAGGTAATTCTGCATTTTGCCATTATAGTCAATGACATGCAGAATGTAAACAATACCAGGGAGGACAGGTTGTCAAGGGGAAAGGGTCCGTCTAAGTGCAGCAACTAAGGATGTACACACTGTGTATGCAAATAACAGGAGTTATACTTAATCACAGATTTCCTCAGAGTGTCAGCTTGTACCTCATCGTGTAGGTGCAGCAATACAACAGTGCAAGTATAAGAGCTGAATGACGTCATAAGGGGGTGTGTCATGCTTGCTGTAAGCTCATTGGAGCTCTGTGGCCCATGTTTGCCCTTAGCTAAGCACAGCTAAGGAAGGATGTGTGTCTGAGGCTGTATTGTCTTATTCCACAAAATGCAGAGTGTGTTCACATCCAGGGAGGGCCATTTCTGCTTAAAAGTGCTTACATTAGCTAAACGGGTGAGCGCACGGCACGCAGTGGGCCAAAAAAAAAAAACAGAGGAAATGGCAGCACTGTTTACATTTGAGCACCAGGTATGTGCGGCGTGCCTCAGGGCTTAAATAGGTAGGAAGTGGGAAGGGGAAATAGCAGTAGAAAGGCAATCAAGGAGAACTAGCATGGCTGGCAGGTGGAAAGTATCAGAATCAGACAATTACACATGCAGCAGCCCAGCACACTAATATAAACTATACAAACACCCTACAGACTAGTTTTTCCCACAAACTCAACACCACCAGTGTACATAGATGGGGATTTTTAACTGGCAAAAATAACTAAATCTATTAGAGGCTGCTGCTGCTTTATTCCATTAATATGTGCTAGAGACTGAGGGTGGTGAGAAGGAGAATGCCGACAACTGACCCACAGTGAGGAGGAGAAGAAGAGTGTACAGACCCAGGGTAACCTACCAGGTCCTACATGAGTTGGAGATAGTAGAGCGCTATAGGGTGGACAGGGACATTCTAAAGCAAATTGTTGACCTGTACCAGAAATGCCTTACACACAGAACTAATAGAGAGGAACCCATCCCAGTGGATACCAAGGTATGTCTAGGCTTACGAATACTATCCAGAGGTACCTTCCAAAGACCAACTGAGGATATCATGGGGGTCTCACAGGCATCAGCATCCATGGTACTCCATCAGTTCCTGGATGCCATGACACAACATGCCAATGAGCACATATATTTCCCCACTGCCCTTGAGGCGCTGACCACACGTATGGGTCTCTTCCACCATATAGCAGAATACCCTGAAGTAGTTGGTGCTATAGACTGCACACACATCCACATCAAAGCACCACCTGGTGAGCAGGGCAGGGTCTACATAAACTGCAAGGGCTTCCCCTCCATCACCTGCCAGGTCATGTGCGATGTCCAGGGAATTATCATGAATGTGTGTGCTGGCAGCCCTGGAAGCTATCACAACTCCCACATCTGGCATTGCTCACAGCTGTAGCAGGTATTTGTCAGGGGGGAAATCTCATATGGCCATCTGGTCATCTAGTGGGGGATGCTGGCTATGCACTGGAGCCATGGCTGATGACACTCATCAGAAATGCACACATACCTGAACAAGAACACCATAATGAGGCACACGCACAAACCCGGATCATTGTAGAGCATGTGTTTGGGATTCTGAAGTCACGGTTCCGCTGTCTTGACATGTCCGGTGGAGCCTTGCAGTACTCTCCAGCTACATGTACACAAATGTTCATAGTATGAGCCATGCTACACAATATGATCCTGCAGAAACAGCTGCAGCAGGAACAGCATGGGGCAGGGCCACACAGCCCCCCACCATTGTCAAGGCCAGCACAGGCACAGAGGGACTCGGAGGAGGAACATCCTGAGCCTGCTCCTGTAGGCAGAAGGAGGCATGCATGGTATGCCTAGGCCTTGGCAAAGAGGCAATGGATAGCACACACACTGACACTGTAGGGACCCAGGGACTGATACCTCTCTCCAACTCGCACAGACTGTAAAAGGGATGCCAAACATCACACTACCTGAGCTTTACCATGTACAGGGAGTGCACTATGTGCATCCAACATAGTCATCCCTCCAGCACTGTCCTCAGTACAGGCCCAGCAACAAGGTAAGTCACTCTTCCTATCAGTTACTGAATGGAGTAGTATGTTCTCATACTTGTATTTATGATATGAATGCAAACATGCAAGGGAATTGGGTGACTGAATGGGATAGCAGCAGACAGCTATATGGGACAGAAGTAAATTCATAACAAATACTGGTGTCAACATACTAGGCAGTACTACACAAGGTGACATCCCCCACTGCAGTACATGTGATGGCCCAAAAAGCTGTGGGTGTCAATAGGTCACACACATGGATGTCAATGAGGGTCACATATCCACCACCAGCCTCACCCAGCAGGACAGGTGTAGATGATCATGAAGAAAGGCTGGGCTAAGTACCCCATATGATAACAATGGTGAACAGCCCCCCACCAGACCTACACAGACATACTACAACAGGTCTGGCAGTTGCATTCCAGTTCTGAAGTGTAAGAAGTCTGAAACTGAAATATATGCTATTAAGATCTAACATGCATATTCTATTGATATGCCTCCTGTCTGCATGATAGGTCACAATACAATATGAAATGGAAGCCAACAGAGTAATCGAAATACCAGTACAGTCATTTCAAATGTTAAAGTCTGCAGGTGTGCATCCCCCCCCCCCCCACAATCCCATGTAGAATTGCAGTAACAGATGGCCTGCAGCACTCTCAAATGGTCTACAGTCCTCTGGCAAAGGCCCATACCTCACCCATACACTGGCACTATGGGTGAGGCCCATGCCTCACCCATAGTACCAGTGTATGGAATGTCAGGGGGTCCTAACTAACAACTTAACATTAAACAGAAAACAAATGCAAGGCCATGATGACAAATGCCAGTAGCATGCTTCCCCATGTCCTACTGCAAGGACTGTGGATCAGGCTATAAATACTACTGTGATAAAGGCCCAACTATAAGGATACCTCTGAGATATTATTTACATAATGTTAGGTGGAGGAGAGAATAACAGAGGGGGGTGTAGAAGTATGGATGTCATGGAGTGTGTGAAGTCTGAAACTCTAATGTCTGTCCATACTACTCTTGACTGCAAACCCATGAATGAATAGCCAGAAAACCGCATGTAAACCACAATGTGAAGGTAAACTGAGCTGACATAAGAGTCCTCCCTCTGGATAACCTGGGTGTATCTGTACAGCTGAAAGGTATGGCCCCAGCAGGATATGGCCATTCCTTGAAGTTGAGAAAAGCACAAGGTGGGGAACCCCAGCCAGCATACTAACAAGGTGCTGCACCATTTACACAGAACCAGCAGTCTATTGTCTGTAGCTATCCCTCCACAATGGCATGTGTGTGCCAGAATGTGTAGTCTATATGCCTCAGAATATTGGTCTCAGCTTCATTCATCTCGTATTTCCCAGTAAATAACTGTGAGCAAAGAATTATAACTGTCACTAGTTGATGACCTGACACATCACAGTGTAAAACAGTACATATGTCAGAATATCTATGCTACAACCAAACATGCCACACAAGCAGGACGGACAGCAATAGTTACAGTATCCCATGTATGTTAAGGTCATTGTGTCTCCATATTTGCAACCTATCTACAGATATCCTGCAGAAACAGTTTCTAGGTGTAGCTGTAGCACACAAAACCCTGAACTGGAGACCAACCCGCTCTGGAATGGATGCACACACTCAATAGAGAAGGTCATACTGGGCATGCTCCTACACTTAGAGAAATGAAGCCCATGTCTCACAACACAGTGGACTACAGTTATTAGTTATTCGCAGCTGTCTGTACACACACACACCAAATTGTACATCATTGATATTTCACACACACACATTGGATAGGAATACACACACATATCTAAGGCCAACATAATATAATATGTCAAACATACACACACAGAGACGTGGGGAAGAGAAAGACAGCAACAGAGAGAATCCCATTATGAGGCCTGTCCCACCCACTACACATCCCATTGGCCTATATCACATGATGTGCTGATGTCATTCACTGTAGAAATACCTTTGGTTAGCCCTCAGCCCTACAGTGTCAGTGGTGCATGTGATAACTGTGTAACACTACAGTACAAATAGGTATCCATGTAGCAGTTGTAATCTCAGTCCTATCAAATGTAAAGTTGTGTGTATGTGTGTGTGTGTGTGTGTGTGTGTGTGTGTGTGTGTGTGTGTGTGTGTTTCCAGATGAATGTGGTTGAGGCCATTCACACTCACTAAATCTCCTGTACCCCCTCCTTCAGCAATGCAGCTGATGTCACTCACCTTCAAAGATACCTTTGGACAGCTTCCCAGCATATAAGCTCCATGGCGCTTGCAATAACTGCAAAATACTATAGTGTAGCAAATTAATTAGGTAGGAGTTACAGTCCTGATCTTGGCAACTGTGTAAATGTGAGAGAGTGCGTGTATCCTTGTAGAGACCTGATTCTGTGGTCATTCACACTTACAACACTTACATTAGCCCTCCTTTAGCACTGCTGCTGATGTGACTCACCTTCAAAGATACCTTTGGACAGCTCTCCAACATATAAGCTCCGTGGTGCTTATGATAACTGTGTAACAGTATATTGTAGCAAACTAGTTAGGTGGGTGTTCCAATCCTGATCCTGGCAATTGTGTAAATGTGAGTGTTTGTGTGAGAGAGTCTGTGTATCCTTGTAGAGACCTGATTCTGTGGTCATTCATACTTACAACACTTCCCTTACTCCTCCTTTAGCACTGCTGCTGATGTGACTCACCTTCAAAGATACCTTTGCAGAGCTTTCCAACATGTAAGCTCCATGGAATGTGCAATAAATGTGGAACAATGCATTAGCAATAACTGCATAGGTGCGGGTTTGAATCTCTTCCCTGGCAAGTGCATGTACGTCCTTACCCCAAAGATCTTGGCCCCATTTACACCCAGTACACATCTCAGTGCTTGACTTTAGCAGTTCTGCAGATATCATCCACCTTAGAAGTACCTGTTGACAACTTTAAACCATGTGAGGTCAGTGGTGCATGTGGTAAATGCATGACATAGTGGCCTTTAAAGATAGTTAGATAGAGGTTTGAACCTCCACCCTGGCAAATGTAAATGTGTGTGTAGGGTAAAATGTTTTATGGAATCTCTCACTCACTACATCACCCAATGCCAGTATTTACAAGGGCTGGTGATGTTCCTCACCTTAGAAGTACCTTGGGACAACATCCATCCTATAACTATCATGGTGCGTGCGATGAATGCTGTACACTGTAGTAGGAATATCTACACAGGTACGGGTTTGAATCTTATCCCTGGCAAGTGTTTGTGTATGTCTGTACCCCAAAGATTTTGTCTCCATTTACACCCAGTACACATCACAGTGCCTGACTTTAGCAGTACTGCAGTAGCAATACATAGCTAGGTAGAGGTTTGAAACTCAGTTCTGGCAAGTGTGTGTGTGTGTGTGTGTGTGTGTGTGTGTGTGTGTGTGTGTGTGTGTGTGTGTGTGTGTGTCTGTGTCTGTGTGTCATCAGTATCCTTTGTGGTGATCGGTGTGATTGTGTAAGAACAGGATCCACTGGGGGGTAGATTTTGCTAAATTATTATGTTGAGGACCTAGTATATGTCACAATCTCCACATCACAAGGCCAACAGTTGTCAAACATCGAAGAGGTTGCTGTAGACAATCCACAGCCCTAAATATGTCAGTATGGATTAGTGAGCACTATAGGAAACCCTTCTATTACTCAGAGACCACTCTCCACCCATGTATCATACACAAACACACTTAGCTAGGCAACAACCACTATATTTGTAGTTCCCCTGCATATTGCCTCACAGATAGTATCCACAGTGTGATTGCAGTGAACTACATGCCTGTTGACCACACTAGTGCCACTGACATCAGAAAGTACTTTGATGTGTTACATCTCCTGACTGAGTGAGTGTTATCCAGCAAGTAAAAGGACTTGGCACCCTGTTCCATACCCTCAGTAGCCCAATCAATGTGTACAGTGGCTCTTTTGCCATGTTCCCCACTGGATGCCTGCAACAACTGTAGAGTCTGCAAATGTACCCTACAAAGGGAACACCATGCCTTATACATATGCCCTGTGTGGACAGATGTGACTAACTCCACTGAATACCCATATCATACAGTCAATGTAAGTACAATCACTAAATCACTTGCATAGCCAGGTCTCACCAAATGAGGTCAGGAATGCTACATCACAAGAAACCAATCTGTACACACAACATTCCTCACAGACCTCAAGCACACTTCTGCACATTAAAGAACATGCATGTGGAACATGTGCACAACCCAGACACTGTCCATGTTATGGAATATAGATCACATACATGGGAAGCAGTGCACATCACTGGCCACCCACAATAGAAACTTGGATGACTGGATGGGGAATACAATACCCACCCCTGGGGACCACTTCAGTGACTATACTCCTGAGTCACACTGGGGACTATTGTCATGTGGCCTGATGCCAAGGTATTCCCTTGGGCTAGACTTGTAGAGCCTTCATGCCCATTCACCTACTACGCACCTATGAAGCAATGAACCTATGGATCTCAGTACTGGCAAGTGTGTGTGTGTGTGTGTGTGTGTGTGTGTGTGTGTGTATAGTAATCGCAGTGTGTTTGGTTGATGAATATCCCCTGTGGCTGTGGTCATTAGCAATCAGAGGTGTGTCCAAACCAGAACATGTACCATTCTCCATTCTACAACAGATGTTGCACATCAGCATCTACCTATGTACAACCCTCAGCCCTATAATCTGTGAGGCATACGCAATCACTGTGTTACAAACCAGGAATTACCATGCACATACTGTACCCTGCCTATGACATGGTGGATGTGTCACCACACTGCCATATCCTGTGGCCTTGCTGCAGGGCCACATCCTGGTGACACACAGACACCTAGAACAGAAATGGGATACACCATGTAAGAACACATTCACTCAGCACTTCACTTGTGGGGGAAGAGAGGGGGGCAAAGCTGGCACTGAATGTGTTCCCAAGACTGTGGACAATATCTGTTGTCTTAAGATAGGTATTAGCTTTGTGCAGTAACTCACAGCACTTGTGTTTAATGCTATGGAGGTTGTTGATGTAACTATCAAGGCTGTTGTGACTGTCATCAGTGTCTACTGCATCTCTGCTGCCATAGATGCTTGTTGGGGACTCCATGAGAGATACAAAGTTGTGTTTGAGGCTAATAAGGGAGTTCAACAGTCATGGGACACCACCTTTCCTTGCAACAGTGTCTTCCTTCTGATGTACGCCAGTAATGGCAGGGGACCATCAGATTTTCTCCCACTGTTTGGAGGACAGTGTTTGGGTTCTGTTAGCTCTGGCTAGTACCATGCATTCATGTACCTGTTTGTACAGTGCCTATGTGTATGATGCCACAGTCATGCAGCTACATCCCATTGCCATGGGTGCAGTGAAGACATCCACCCCCATTTTCATGGCTGCAAAGCCAGCGTTGGAGTGTTTTTGCCAGGTGGTTATCTTTGTGGGGGGTGTGGCTGACATGTTGAGTTCCATGTTGATTACAGCCTGTGTGAATCTCATCATGCAGGGATTGACATCTGGGGATGTGCAACGGTCCCATATTTAAGTGGTCAACACAGGTCAGTGTTGTTGCAACCTCTACCAGGGGTCAGTATGAGCTGTTCTAGAGCAATGGAAATGATGAATCCCAGAAGTGTTGGGCCAGTGTACTGGCAATTGGCTGCATTCTCCAGGTGATGGAGGGATAGTTGAAGACTCATACTATATCAGTGTTGCAATGGACCATCAGAGATGGCAGGGTGTTGAGGAATGTGCATTGACAGTCTAGGGACATAGATGTGGACCCATAGCAGGATATAGTCTGGATAGCACCATTACCCCAACGCAGTTGTACTGGAAGTTTCACCAATGCATTATGATGGGATGCTAGTCTGGAGGGGTTCCTATCCATAATGAATATGGAGACAACACCACCTGTGAGGTGTGGTCCATGTTTGGGGGCTGACAGCTGTGGAATGCATCATAGCCTGATACTGCAGGTCTGCTGTCTGCTGCTGTGAACCACCTCTCCATTACAGCAGAAATGTGTCCTCCACTCCAGCAACTGCTATGAGTGACTGCATCCTGACAGTTTGATGTCCACTGTTGAGCAGCAGGACCCTCAGATTACATACACGTGTAGCTGTTATGGTGGCAATGACATTAGGAACACCGCCTAATAAGGCACCATAAGGGTGTCAAGACACGTAGCCAGTACCTGGCAACCCAACAGTAACAAATGTAGGACATCCATGGCAAATCATTACCTTCTGGCAATCATGCCATCCCAAGCAGAGAGGTCCTGGATCCCCTGACAATGACACATAACATGTAAGCCAATGTTGCAGTCAACCATCTGTTGATAGTACCACAGCATCATTCTGGATAACAGCGGTACACTGCCCCGGGGCTACTGTCACACCTGCCTGAGCCACATAATCAGAGAGTTCAACCATGTCTCCTGTCATGTAGTCCAGGGGGCTGTGTCCCAAGTCATTCACACCCACATGGATATGGAGTGATACTCGTAGTTGTTGTGGAATGACATGACTGGTTGTTTCATGTGTTATATGCTGAGATGTGATTGATATTTGGCTGTTACCTGCTCCATGACCAGATGGCTTAGTGGTTAAGGTCTTTGCCTCCCATGTACAAGGTACAAGATTCGATCCTGACCTCCGACCAATGCCTGTTTGGAGTTTGCATGTTCTCCCTGCGTCTCCATGGGGTTTCTCCCATGTCCAAAAAACATGCTGATTGTTTCCATCTCAAACTCACCAATGAATGGAGCTGAGGGCAGCAGCACAGACTCTACATGGTGCCCTATAGGGGGACATGTGGCCCTATAGGGGGAAGAGCTGTATGGACCAACCGCTTTGGGCATTTACTGTGGTGCACAGTATCCTCAAGATAGGACAACACGGATCACAGACTGCATGCCGTGGCAGGGCTAGCCACTCGATAGTGTAAAATATGGCTCTAGGTGATTCTTGACTAATGTCACCAAATGTGGGCATGGGTAGTTACCGGTGATAAGTGGGTTGAGGACTCGGCCTACTATCACCCACGCCAGGGACCCTTGCTAATGGTGGGAGGGTATATGTTCCCCTATTGGCCAGTGTGTGCCCGCCATTAAGCCCAGCAGCCCTGGGCCAATAAACTACTGGCTGCCAGGTGTCTAGTTGCCCAGCCTGGGTTACCTGGGATAGCTCTGCTGAGCGAAAGCTGGACATAAAGCCAACCAACCTGCCAAACATAAACTGAGAATTGCTACGTTTAATGTAGGTTCATTGACAGAAAGCAGCTTGGAAGTGGATGACATGATGATGCGGAGGAGGCTGGACATCCTATGTATCCAAGGGATGAGATGGAAGCCACTTGGCTTGGGATCCAGAGTCTACCACTCAGGTGGGGGACAGGCTAGAAATCATGAAGGAACTGTGGTGAGAGAGAGGCTTCAGAAGGCAGTGAGGGATATCATCAGAATTAATGACAGACTCATGGCAATCCAACTCCAGTGTAATGATAGGGCAGTATTTATAATCTCAGCATATGCTCCACAGCAGGGCTGTGATAGTGAGGAAAGTAATGCATTCAGACAGCAGCTGCAGGACCTACTAGATAAAGCAGGACAACATGAATTTGTGTTGATAATGGGTGACTTGAATGCACATATCGGGACAGACAGAACAGGATATGAGGACTGCCTGGGTTCACATGGGTGGGGTAACAGGAATAAAGAAGGAGAAGCCATTCTAGACTTCTGTCTGGAAAATGGCTTGATAGTAGCCAACACATGGTTCAGAAAGAGAGGCAGTCACAAGATCACATACAAGAGTAGCCAACATGGAACTCAGGTAGACTTCCTCCAAGTAAGGAAAAAAGACTGGGGTAGAATCCATGATTGCAAAGTCATCCCCAGTGAAACAGTCGGCCCACAGCATAAACCATTAGTTGCCACAATCAGCTGCAAGCAGTGGTCAGAGAAGGCTCTAAGGTCCACAGAGACCAGGCTGAGGACCTGTAAGTTGACTGGAGAGAAAGTACAACAGTTCAAGGAATTACTCAGGGCTCTAGCACCTCAAGAAGAGGAGGAAACAGGTGGAGTTGAAGAGGAGTGGCAGCAACTAAAGCAGCATGTATTAGGACTACAGAAAAGATATGTGGGTGAGCCAGGTATGGAAATAAGGTACATAAGGAAAGCTGGTGGTGGAATGCAGAAATCCAGGAAATCATCAAAAGAAAGAAGGAGTGCATAAAGAAATGGGAGATAGAAAAGAATGACCAGGCTAGGAAGGGCTACTGGTTGGCTAACAAAGAAGCTGAGAAAGAGGTTGCAATAGCAAAGAATAAGGCATCGGAGGCACTCTACCAACTTCTGGAAAGTGACTCAGTAAGGGGCACAAAGAAACTATATCAGGTTGCAAGGCAAAGACAGAAAGATAAAGATAGTCAGACACCCTTCATAAGGGATGCAGCAACGACCTGCTTACCAGTTCACAGGACATCAAAGGCAGATGGAAAGAATATTTCCAGCAGCTTCTGAATGAAGAAAACCCCACAGAAGCTGTACTGCCCCAGAAACAGCCTACAATTAGAGAAGAAGAGGAGCCCACCTTAGAAGAAGTACGAACAGCACTAAGAAAGATGAAGTCATGGAAAGCAGCAGGCTCAGATGAGGTGACAGCAGATATGATAAAGATGCTAGGTGAGATAGGGGAGAAATGGCTCCTGAAGGTACTAATAGCAGTGTGGAGAGAAAGGCATATCCCAGATGACTGGAGAATAAGCATATTTGTGCCAGTGTACATGAGCAATGGGGACATCCACAACTGTGGGCAGTACAGAGGGATCAAACTCTTACCACACTGCCTGAAAGTTCTGGAGAGAGTTATTGATAAACGGATATGCAGAGTAGTAGAATGTAAGATGGGAGATGAACAGTTTGGATTCAGATCAGGATGCAGTACAATTGACCCAATGTTTGTATTGATACAGATACTTGAGAAGAAGCTAGAAATGAGGACAGAGTCCACTGGGAATTCCTAGACCTGGAGCAAGCATATGACAAGGTCCCAAGAAAGCTAATCTGAGCAGTACTGTGGTGGTTTGAAGACCCAGAAACATTGGTAGAATCAGTGCAGGCTATGTACAAGGACCCAGTGACTCAAGTATGAACAGTGTTCGGCCTGACAGAGGGGTTCCCAGTTGGAGTGGGTGTACATCAGGGTACAGCTCTGAGCCCACTGCTGTTCATACTGGTAATGGACTACATTAGCAAACAGGTTGGAGGGGACAGATCAACAAAGCTGCTGTATGCAGACAATGTAGCAGTACAGACAGACTCTGAGCTATAACTTCAGCAAAGGATTAGGAGAATAGAATGCAAATCCAAAGCAGATGGGATGAAACTAAGCACAGATTAGACAGTGGTAATGGCAGCAAATTGGGGAAATCAGGAAAAAAGCTGAGAATAGAGATAGAAGGGAAGATAGTGGAACAGGTAAACAGCTTCAAGTATCTGGGAGGAGTAGTTGAGGAGAAGGGTAGAATGAATGAAGAGGTCAAAGCTAGAATCAAAGGGACTGCAGTCAACTGGCAGAGAGCATCAGATGTAGTCTATGACAGAAGAATGACAAAGAAGCTGAAAATCAAAGTGTATAATATAATGGTGCGACCAGTACTACTGTATGGTACAGAAACCTGGGCAGTAAAGGCAGAACAGTTGAAGAAGCTAGAGGTGATGGAAATGTGCCTGAGAAAGATGGCAGGATGCACACTGTGGGACAGACGAAGAAATGAGAACAAAAGTGCAGAAGCCAAAGTTGCTCCAATTGTAGAAAAGATCAAAGAGAACAGATTACGGTGGATTGGGTACATGTATAGAAAAGCAGAAGACAATCTGGTGAGGAAGATTTGGGACAGACAGGAAGAAGGTAAGAGGAAGCAAGGATGTCCAGCAAAGAGGTGGATGGAGTGTGTGAAAGAAGATCTGCGATAATCAGCCATGAGTGTTGAAGAAGGCAAGACTGTGAAACTGAGTTGAGAAAGTTGGCGACAGTTAACACGATACCCCAACCCCATGTAGAAAAAATGTGAAAAAGGGGACTGATGATGATGATGATGACCTGCTCCATATTCAACCTAGTGAGTGGGATGTGTGTACATCAGTATTGAGTTACCCATGATCACTGCATTGTGCTAGGTGGTTAGCTTTAGGGGCTTAGGTTGGGGGCACACTGTGTAGGTTAAATATGTGTTCCTTGTCATGTGCCATGTCGCGGTGTCTGAGTGAGTGTGTGCCTTGCTGGTCTGTGCTGTTTGGGTAGATGTCCATTGAGTGCCTCTGGGAAGGTGGGTGTGTGGCTTTTCACTTTATGTCATGGCTGTCAAAGTAGGTGTCATGGTGAGCTACGTGTTCCACATGGTGTGGTGCAGGTGTAGATCTTTTCCTCTTGACCTGCTAGTCCATTCTTTGCTGGAGAGTGCATATGTCCACAATGTGTGATATATGGGTAACCCTCACAGGTCTGAGTGTTTGGAGTTTAGAGGGGAGGGTTGTCTGTGTACATGCGTCAGTTGCAACAGTGCCCCAGAATGGACATGTGCACCAGGTCAATGGGTGAAAGTATATATAACCACACTTAAAACATGCCAGGAGGGGTGGACATAACTAGTAAGTACTGGGGCGGCACCTGTGATGAATGAGTACTGCTGAAGGCTCACAGGTAAGCCACACTTCATGATAAATAACCCGGTGAAGTGCCAAGCCATAATGCTAGTTGAAGTGCAAGACAGAAAGAACTAGCATGATGTATGGGTGGAACAGAAGGCACTGTCTGTCACCTGTAATACTTTACCACAGCTGTGCAGTTATCAGCAGCTTTGGGCATACAAAAACTCAGTAATCTCTGTAGCACATGGGATAACTGAGTAGCACTATAGTAGTACATACCTAGATAGGCAGGAGTTCTAATCCCAATACTGACAGGTGTATGTGTGTGTGAATCATGCACTATCGGACTGACCATTTTTGCCCTGTGTACTACTCTTTACACTTCCCTTCACTCCTGTTTAGTAGACCTGTTGATGTCATCCACTTCAGAAGTACCTTTGGTTGAGATGGAAATGTATAAACTCTGTGGCGTGTCTCATAACTGTGTAGCACTATAGTAGGAATATAATACCTAGGTAAGCAGGAGTTCTAATCCTCATGCTGACAACTGTTTGTGTGTGTGTAAGGATCATATCATGTGTGGCTTATACCATTTTGATGTGTATACCATACACGGCTGGTGACCACCTCCCACTGCCATTACTTTATATAGTGTAGTGACAGCATCTGCCTCACATGCAGCAAGTTAAACCATTGTACAGTCCTCTGTACAGATGTGTCTGGAATATCCATATGTTTGAAACCTATGCATGGTCGGAAGTGGTCTGTGTGCCTTAACAATGCCCATGTATGTGATATTATAGCCAAATAGGCTACAGTGAGTGTAGTAACACATATGGCAGCATGAGGTATCATACCTGACTGAAACATCATGCTGATAGGATGTCTGCTGCCCTCACAGGTGGCCTGCCTTGTAGGTGCAATACATGAGTACAGATGCTTGGTTTTACAAGTGAACTGTACCTGTTATGGGTCACATTAAAGGCTGGAAGAGGTGTGGACTGTCATACTATGGTCCTAATTAGTATGTAACAGGAACACCTTGCATCTTAAGAGTGGTGTGTACATAATTTATATCCACTGTATACCAGTAATGTGTCACGCATGACCTTACCTTAGGATGTTTGTCCAGCACAATTTGCTGGCCTCTGTCCAGATGTCTTGGCACTGACAACTTGTGAGATATGCTACAGGAGTGTTGAATTCACGTTAGATATGCCCCAGTGGTGACCACTGTGATGCAATACAGTTAACCCCAGCACAAGTGAACATGCACAACAAGCAATGTAGCTATTACATAAAGCAATGTAGCTATTACTGATGGCTGTGTGCATGGTAAATTGAATGCACTTCACATGCCTGGGGTATTGCTAGGCAACAACAGAACACTGTAAAACCCACCAGCTTCAGGCTGCTCTCCCATATGCAGACCAGAGGGTCCTAGGTAGTTGTGAGAGGGAGTTATTGTCAGCAGACGCACATGTAGCAATGGTATATGATGGATGCAGCATGTCTGCACATCTACAGTACTAACTGCAATAATACACAATGTCCTGTCCTCACCATAGATGTGCCCCTCCATGCATTAGAAAACCCCATCCACAACTGCAATTGAACCTGACACAAGCATGTAGATACAATACAGATACATGTATGTCTGATAGTGAAGTTCTGCTGTGCAGGCCAGCATCATTTACCCTGTGGACCACACTGTTCCATAGGGCAGTCCTCTCCTGCATATCTTCTGTTCTCCATCCACATGACAGAGCATAATGTCCAATCACATATTGGGTGATGATGTCTGTTTCCCCAACAGAGAATGCTGGTAGGCGAGCACTCTGCATGTTACCTGGAAGACATAAACAGGAAAAGGTCACAGGACCTCATACAGTTGTCAAAATGTACATCAACAGTGGATATTACTTGCAAATAATCCAAACTATACCGTAAACCTCCAAGCTATCATGGCTATAGCAGCTTGCATTACACATCTGTCCCTGAGCTATCTTATTCCCCCCAATGTTGGACACATGATTACATAATCCTCTATCCTCCATTCATTTCTATGTAGATGGTTGACAGTGGTCATCTTCCATGTGGATGGTGTGTGCATGGTGGCAGATCTGGGTTTGACTGTGGTGTGTGATGGAGCTCTGAGCACATTTCTGAGTTCATGTAGGAGACAGACACTGATGTTATGCCCCATGGAGATATGCTGTTGTTGCCATCAGTAGGCAATATGTACATGCTCACCATTGCTCTGGGAAGGAGTGTGGTTGATGTGCATATCTCCATGTATGACTGGGGTGGACAGGGTGGTGATGTTCCCACCTAACTTGTGAGATGCAGGTTGCCTATATCCATGGCATGTGTGTATAAGGTGTTCTTTACCCCCAGTACAGTGTGAATTGTGTTGTTTCATCTGAGCTGTACAACATAGGTTGGTACTAGGCCCTAGGGCCGATACATGCCTAGCCATAACATTTCCCTGGCTATTTCTTCCAAGAATATTTACTTCCCTGGTCCCCTGTCTAGCAAGGCAACTGACGTGATCCCCGGGGTGAATTTCCTATCTCCCATCCAGTTGTCAAGGTTCCTTTTGAAGAGGACCAAAGAGGCACTCAGCTTGACATGTATGGGCAGTCTATTCCAGAGTATGGGGAGTCTCTGGGTCAGGAACCTATCCCTCCAGCATGTTTTGTCCATGGTGATGACCAGGTTTAGATCCCTAGAGTGTGTGGCTCTGAGGGATTGGGACTTCTTTCAGTGGAGCATGTCCAACAGCACTGGGTTTGACATGGCCTTGTATGTTAAGCAGAGATCACCTCTGAGTAGGCAATATGCGACAGAGTATAGATGGAGTTTTTTTTAGATGGTCAGCATAGGGTATCTGCATTAGGTCTGTAATTCTTTTATTGAGGTATTTCTGTGGCCTTTCCAGTTGTTGCAGGTTTCTTGTGAGGTACATACCAAATGGGGCATTGTACTCTGTAACGGGTCTAATGTGGGATGAGTACAGTGGGACAATGACCTCCTTTTTTCTGGATGAAAAACCCTTAGTGATGAGATGTGCCACATAGAAGAATTTCCTGACTGTTGTGGCTATGTGGTTATTGAAGGTGAGACCACTGTCCACCTGTGTCCCTAAGTCCTTTATGACACTTTCAGTGTTTAGTGTACTGCCACTTATGTGGTAATTCATGGGTACTTGTTTTTTCCAAAAAGGGATAACTATACATTTCTTGGCATTGAGCTTAAGCCCATGGCTCCAGCACCAAACATCTGTTTCTGTAAGGCCCTTTTGCAGAATAGCCACATCATTTGGGGAATTCAATAATGGCTCCCAGTTTGCAGTCATCTGAGAACTTTGTTAGCCAGAGTTCCTTAGTGCTGGCCTGTACTTAAGAGACGTAGATGCCAAAAAAGAGCAGTCCCAGGATTGAACCCTGAGATACTCCGCTTGTCACTTGTCTGGAGCTGGATTTTGAGTCGGCTACTTTTACAGTATGGGTTCTGTCAGTAAGCCAGTTGGCAATCCATCGAGTGACATAGGGATTAATGTCCAGCTTAATAAGTTTATCTATGATTCCAGAGTGGGGGATGGTGTCAAAGGCCTTGGTGAGGTCCAGATAGGCTGTGTGGCCGCCTTACCCTTGTCGTCCACAGCTCTGGAGACTGATTCGAAGAAGTCATTCAGGTTGAGGAGACAAGATCGGCCCTTTACGAAGCCAAACTGGGTGGGGTCCAGTGTTTGAAGGTTGCCAATGTCTTTGTTTATAAGTTCTGTGATAATGCATTCCATGACTTTGCAGATCAGGCTCATCAGACTGATGGGACGATAGTTCTAGGGATCCAAGGTGGATCCCCCCTTGTGGAGTGGAATAACTTAACTGTAGCTGTGCACCACTCATTGGGCATGAAGCCTGAGGTGAGGCTATGATTAAACATGACACTTAGGTGGGGTGCCAGTTCATTTTGTAGTCCATGTAGTACACGGCCCAGGATGTTGTCTGGTCCCATGGATGCTGTATTCTTAGCTTTGGAGAGTGTGTTTTTTACCTGTGTGGCCATGATTACCGGAATTTGGCACTCTATTGATATTGAGATGGGCCCTTTAGGGGGTGAAAGGGGGGTAAAGTTGGAACTGAATCGATCTGCCAGAATATTGGCAATATCCTTGGGATCAGTATATTTGATGCCATTCAGTTGTAGCTCAGAGCAGATCTGAGCATTGCCATTTAGATTATTGATATAACTATAGAATGCCTTGTGGTTGTCCTTGGAAACTTTGGAAATTTTATTTTTGTAACTAGCTTTGGATGGATTTTATGAGGGGATCTCAGCTTCTTACTGAGGCTGGTAAGGGAGTTTTTTTGCATCCTGGGATTTTCCTCTTTTCTGCAACAGTTTCTTCCTTCTGTTGTATAGTTTGTTTATGGCAGAGGACCACCAGATTGGGTTGCTTTTTTTGGAGGAGACTGTCTTGATTCTGTTTGGAATGGCATCATTCATGCATGAGTGGATGTGCTCATACAGTGCCTTAGTGCAGGATTCAACAGTCGAACTTTCAGTTCCCGTCTGCATGGGTGTCATGAGGTTTGTCACTTCTAGCTTGAGTAGCATGAAGTTGGCTTTGGAGAAGTTTTTTTATGGAGGTTTCCCTACTGGGGGGGGGTGGGATGTGGACATCAAGGGTGATTAGCTTATGGTAAGACCTGACCAACGAGAGGGTGACTACTGGTGTGGAGCATCAATCTCCCATGTTGGTGATGACCAGGTTTAGGATATTTGAGCCCCTGGTGCGACTATGGATTAGGTGGTCCAGGGCATTGGAATTTATGAATTCCAAGAACCTTTGGGCAAAGGTGTTGGTACCAGAGTAGTTTTCCCAGTTAATGCACGGTAGTTAAAATCACCCAGTATTATGGTGTTTGGCTGTATCTTAATATTTTCCAGTATGTTTAGAAAGGTTTCATGAGACTCTTGGAGCATGGTGGGGGATCTGTAGCAAGCTACAGTTTGGATTGCAGTCTTACCTAGTGTTAGTTGCATCTGTAGGAATGCATTGTGTTGGGCAGCTAGCCTGGAGGTGTGAATATCCTTGGTGAATATGGACACTCCTCTGCCTTTAGTGCTTTGGTCCTGGTTTGGTGGCTGAAAAGTGTGGTAAGGGTTGAAGCCTGGTATTGCAGGGGTGCTCTCTGGAGCCTTGAACCAGGTCTCAGTTACTGCACAGATATCGATGTTCTCCATTTTTAGAAGTGCCTCGAAATAGTGCATTTTGAGGTTTAGACTTCTAGCATTGTTTAGTGCCTATGATTAATTTCTCCTTATTAACAAGGAGAATTGAGTGCTTGTATCAGTTTAAGGCTTTCTAGTGCTTTCCCGCAGGTTAGTTACAAGAAAGGTGGGGAACAAGCGCAGATGTGGGCTTTTGAAACAGAAAGTTAAAAGAGATGGACAAACTGCTCAAATGGTCAATAAACTACAATTTCTGGACCAAAAACCACTCCTCTTGTGGTAGACAGGCTACCTAGTGCTTACCACTCCCACTGATAAGCTAGAAGGCTTCCCTCCAACACAGAAAGGCTTGAGGGGCTCAGAAGCTTACCAACAGTCCTGGATACAGCAACTCTGTATCTGGACTACACAGTTGGAATTGTTCTTGGTGGTGTGGATATGTCCGATTCATAGTCACAGTCAGCCTTACTGACCTGTCACCTGTGATCTTACCTGCTTGCTCAGATATAGGTGGACTTGCTTCAAAGTTGTTGCCTGCAGCTATGTGTCCCTGTACAGCCAATGTAGCAACCTATTATGTGGTTTGTGTATTGCTGCTGTCCACCAAAGCGGATTACTCTACCTTGGTGGAGGCTGGATATACAGGTAAGGTGCTGCTGTGTCCATATATCTACAGTGGATATAAAGGGTACACACCCCTGATACACTACCTGGTATTTGTGCAATTGGAACATGACACCACAATAACTCATTTCATAACAATTCCCAACTGTATTGTGACCTATAGCCTGTACAATTCAATTGAAAACGTAACCATCTGGTCTGTGAAAACATATGGAAATAATACTCAGTACAATACAGTTGAATGAATGTGCACACCCTTAAACTTGTGTATGTACCTCTTGAGATGATTACAGAATTCATCCATCTTGGTCTGGACTCTAACATCATGGCACATCTTCACTTGGCAATAGTTGCTCACCTTTATAGAAACACCTTTGATTGTATTACAATGGAATTGGACTGGTTAAGGGTCACATTCAAGATGAGAAACATTATGAAATGATCTTCTGTGGTCTGATTGTCATATAGCACACAAACCTGGCATTCCAGCAGGGGTGTGTGCACTTGTGATATCCACTGTATATAGGTGTTGATATAGCTGATAGTGGTAGCCATGGACAGAGGGTCATAACACAGGTGGGCACTTCTCTGAGTAATACCTGATAATCATGCCTACTCCGGTACCCACATCAGTGTCAGGACAATGCAACCACAAGTAGCTGTACACATATATGTCTGTTGTATACACTGACACTGATATAACACACATGTACAACATGCACAACCTATTTACCTGACTGCTTGAAACCCCATGTGATTAGTTTTGTGCCTTCCAGCTGAACCTATGCATACATACATGTGCTCAGGGGATACCTGGTATACATTTCTATTGAATGTAAGTATGGTACACTGTATTTACATTCTTGCTGCTCAATCATACTTCTCAACCTGTTACAGCAGTATGTCTGGACAATGACACACATAAATGGGTGTCAAAAGGGACATCATTATTGATACTGTATTAATATAGCTGCACCATACATTAGTACGTTGATTGCACAGTAAGGTTTGACATCACTGTGATAATCTGGAAGATGTCCAACAGTCATAAGTAGGCCATTATGTCACAATGGCATTGCTCACAGACCTGCCAATGGTTTGTCTGACATAACACAGGTATATGTGTATGTGACTACAGATATCAGTCACAAATGTACTTATTGTCCAGCAGAACAATGTACAGTTGAATGTTATTAAGTCAATATATCACATGCAGTTTAACACACATGTCTGCAACAGCACTCTACTATGCACATATAGGTGTCTTAGCTTTACAAGGCAAACATGTGTCATACTCATAATCACAGGTAACATGGATATGGAAAACATCCCATTAACTGGCCTAGCAGTGGCACAGTCACAACTGTTTGACAGACACCCCTGCGGTTGTCATATATGAGCTGTCCTTTCCCAGGTGAGTCAGGCTCCTAAGCTGTGATCCCACCTCACAATCTCTCAGAGCATCACATCTGGACAATGCCTAAAATGATGGGGGAATGAATAGGAGCATACTTTAAATATACCTGTTGAAAACATAGGAAGTTCATAGAATGATAATTTAGCATTACAGTGAATATTCATAAGGATCTGGAGTCTTAAACTGAAGTGTTTGTCATTACCTGATAACTTCAGTCCTCAGCTATTTACCAGTAAAGTACAGATCTCAGGAGGAACAGACAAAAATACATGATGGCAAAATGTGGACATTCTGTGAAGATTTGTACAGTTGATAGGTATGTCTGTGATATCTCCCACTGCAGAGAGGGCCAGATGCTATAGCCATAGCAGCTGTTTAGCAGGACATTAGTACAGCATGTCTTGCTGGGACATATATTTCTCCAAATCATATTTCTCATTATTACAGACCAGGTACTACATTCAATTACTTGCTTACATGTTCCACTTACCTTTTTTTCTTTCTTCTCTTTTCCTCTTTATGTCTCATTTGTTACTTATCTCTCTCTCCCTGTGCACAACAGGGATAGAGCTGGTTTGAATAGGTGGCAGCATGGCTTTTGTAGGTGATGCTCATGACCAAATGATGGTCTATGCACCTATTGGGTTTCCCCACTTGCTAACTGCATGCAGAGCAGCTGTGTAGTTCTTCCAATAGCCAGTGTCATGGCAACACACTCCTATAAACAAGTACTCCATGTGGGCATTGGCCCTTTCCCTTACTTGTAAGGAGGACATCCTGGAGTTG
>NC_056729.1:1451519970-1451559970 GCF_019279795.1 Protopterus annectens | reverse complement strand
CCCTCTAATTGGGCCACATGGCTCTCAAGCTGGCATAGCTGATCTCCAAACTCCTTTTCCGAGCTTGTTATGCACCAATCCCTGGACCTGGCTTTGGGTGATGGTATCCTGTCCACGCCCACTCCCAGGGGGAGATGAGCCCCATCCCTTGATGCGGTTCCACCAGAAGGTGGTGCAGGACCAGCGGACGAGGAGTTCCTGGGGTGGGTCCCAAACATGCTGGGGCTCAGTGTCATGGCCAGATGAGGTGGGAGAGGTGGGTCCACTGGGACCGGCTTTCCAAAACATGTTATGGTGTTGCAGTTTTAGAACATATGTGGGTTAGTAATAGGTTTATAACTTCATAGGTTCATACTAGGCTATCTGCCCTGGGGCAATTATAAGCCTAGCCCGATTCTGTATGGCTTACGCCACCCCTTGATTTGAGTATACTGTGCCCTTTTTAAGGTTTAGTTTACTGTGCCTCTGTCTAATAGTGACACGGGAGTAATCCCTGGGACAAACCTACGATCCCCCATCCACTTATTGAGATTCTTCTTGAAGAGATTCAGTGAGGTGCTCTGCCTCACATGAACTGGAATTCTATTCCAGAACGAAGGGAGCCTCTGGGTTATGAACCTGTCCCTCCAGCAAGTTCTATTTATTTCTGTGCTGAGGTTCAAGTCCCTCGAGCATGTGGCTCTAAGGGATTTAGATTTACTGAGGTGGAGCATGTCCATTAATTCTGGATTTGACATAGCTTTGTATGTCAGGCATAGATCGCCTCAAAGTAGGCGGTATGCAACTGAGTAGAGCTGGATTTTTTTTAACCGAGCAGCATATGGCATCTGTTTGAGACCCTTGATCCTCTTGGTGAGATACTTTTCGGGTCTTTCTAATTGCTGTAGGTGTCGGGTAAGGTACATCCCAAAAGGGGCATTGTATTCTATGATGGGCCTGATGAGGGATGAATAAAGGGGCACAATTACCTCTCTTGATCTAGATGTGAAACCCTCCTTGATGAGGTGGGCTATGTAGAAGGTCTTTCTAACCACCTTGGCAATGTGGTTTTCAAAGGAGAGATTGCTATCAACTTGGGTCCCCAGGTCCCTAATAACTTTCTCTGTACTTAATGGGTTTCTGCCTATGTGGTAATTTGTGGGCACATTGTTTTTGCCAAAGGGTATGACTATACATTTTTTGGCATTTAGCTTTAAACCATGGCGCTGGCACCAGTTATCTGTCTCTGTGAGACCTTTTTGAAGGATGTTTGTGTCAGCTGGAGAGTTGATTATGGCGCCCAGTGTGCAGTCGTCTGTGAACTTGGTGAGCCATAGTCCTCCACGTTGCCTGTACCTCGGAAAAGTATATACCGAACAAGAGTGGTCCCAGGACAGAACCCTGTGGGACGCCACTTGTGACCGGTTTCGAGTCTGACATGGCTCCAGCAACTCTCACTCTGTGGGTTCTGTCTTTGAGCCAGTTTGCGACCCATCTTGTGACATAGGGGTTTATATTTAAGCTGGATAGCTTATCTATGATGCCCGAGTGGGGTATTGTGTCAAATGCCTTTGCAAGGTCCAGATAGGCTGTGTGGACTACCTTCCCTTCATCTATGGCTTTGGTGACTGTTTTGAAGAAGTCAACCAGGTTCAAAAGGCAGGAACTGCCCTTGACAAAGCCGAACTGGGTAGGATCTAGTGTCTGTAGGTCCCCAATGTCTTTGTTTATGAGCTCCATGATGATCCTCTTCATAGCCTTGCAGACTAAGCTAGTCAGGCTTATGGGGCAATAGTTTCCAGGGTCCGTAGAGGCTCCACCTTTGTGGAGTGGGACCACTGTTGCTGTACACCATTCTGTGGGCACATATCCTGTAGTGAGGCTGAGATTGTATAGCTGTTTTATTTGAGGGATTAGTTCCTCTTGGAGTTCATGTAGGATGCAACCTGGGATGCCATCTGGTCCCATGGAAGCAGTGTTTTTTGCTTTGGAGAAGGCAGCCTTCACCTGAGCATCTGAGATGTTTGGGAGGCAGCCCTCTGCTGGGATAGATACTTGCTCTTTTGGGGGGGAGGGGGGGGGAGAAGTTTGCACTGAACCTGTCTGCCAGGATATTGGCGATGTCTGTGGGTTCAGTGTATTTTTTGTCATTTAGAATCAACTCAGAACAAGTCTGGGAGTTGCAATAGTCAACACAATCCAGGATTAGTTATAACAGCATGCATAGATATCCTATTAACCCAAAACAACAGATCTGGAACAGTTGCATAGCAAACAGAACACATGCATATATGTAACCACAGTGGCATTTACAATGGCATGCAGGTTACATTGATAGCAACAGGCCACCAATGATAGTATTTCAACATGGAACATTAATAGAAACACATTTCAATATTTGTTGAACAATAGTACTTATGTCCCAACAGTAGGTTTGGTGTAAACCATTGATTTATGTGTTTAGATTATTGTTGCAACTATGGTGGTGGGGGGAGTGATATCAATTAACAACTTGTATATCCTTGCAGTACTCACAACTTTAAAGATCATTGCTCTAATCATTACTCTACAGGTATTATTACAATACCCAATGGCCTTGATATGGTCAGTGGTATCTTTGTACACAGTGTATAATTCACCTGTCTTATAGCTACTTTCTACTTCTCTTACCTGGAAGACCTGTGGGGGTGTGGGGGGAATGTTTGTTAACACTACTTGACTGTTTCTACACATATTCCCAAAATCCTAGTTAAAATTATGCATAAAGCTTACTACCACTCCTGGGATTCAAAACATGGCTGTGTCTGCTATAAATACAACAATTTGTGTTTCATCAGAGTGAGCTATTAAGAAACTGCGGTCTCTTCTTTTGGTGTTTTCTGTCTAAGTCTGTCTTGGTTGTACAATCTGACCTTGTAATTACAATATTCTTATACAGACATTCCTAGACATATTTTTTTTATGTAGCACAGTGTGGGAAACAGTGGTTAACACATTAATATTCATATATCAGATCTTGGTGAATGCAACATTTCATGCCATACAATACCAGAGTAAACACAACCAGACCAGGATTTAGAACTTTATTGCCAGGCAGTTACACTTTTATTTAAATATGACCTATATGGGACTATTACTGTAATATTGTCTGGTTTACTCAGTACAAAGCATACACATTTTTTATACTGCCAGGTGACATTTTACTCCTTTATATTTATTTGGTATGACTACTACAAGCATGATTGTTACTCACCAGCCTTGGGATGCAGCCTTTGCAACCTACTGGCATGGGCTTCCTGGTTCACAGCCTGCTCAGCTAGAGATGTAAGAAAAATAGAGAAACATGTATGCATATCTATCCATCAGATACACAGGCTGGACTTTGGTAAATAGTTATTGCTATGAATACTTACACACTGCTAGGACATCTCCCCTTTCTCTTGCTTCTTGGACCCACTATTCCAAGAGCTCCCTCTTCTTCCATTTCAAGTCAGTATAGTGATGCCAGACCTGCTCACCAGTCTGAAGGATACCAGTGGCACTGGTGAGATCATGGGAGAAACTTTCCTAGGCTTCTGCTTTATATTGGGAGCCCTGGTACTTGTCCTGCAGCAGTCTCACATCATGTTGTTTTACCAGGAGTCCTACCATGACCTTGGACCCCTGTATGCCCCAGCGCTGCACCTGAAACCGCATCCCCTCTCCAACACTTGCCATACTGCCTACAGTGGAGAGCTACAACCAGTTATGAGCTGTATTCCCACATGCAGGGATTAAATACAGCCATTTTCCTACCCTTTGCCGTGATTGGATGGTTTTGAAAATGCTTAGCTAAGCTAAGCTATGGGCAAACCTGCTTAGCTAAGGTTGGCAGTGCTTAAAGGGGCAGGTTCAGCATTGCTTACCAATGGGCAAATCCACTTAGCTGAGCTACTCATTGCTTAGTATTCATATGTACACAATGCTTACACCAAATCAGCATAGCTGTGCAATGCTTAGCATTGCTTATGTTTTATTTTATTGGCCTACCACCTGTATGGGATTGATTCATCTTTCATTAAATAATATAGATTTATTTACCTTCCCTGACATCCCCCAATGTGCTGTAATTACATTTATTATTGTGTGACTATACTGTATGGGGCATTTGTGTTTATATGGGGGTTTCACTATTTTATTACACTAACACCTCACATCTGGGCCTAATACACTACTCTGTTTGTGAAAAATAAGTTACTTTCTACATAAATATACAAATAAATTAAAAGTGTAATGTTTACACATACAAAATGGAAATGGCTTTGGTAAGGCTCAAACCATGAATGACTACATGCAAGGCATACACTATAACTGCTACACTATTGCACTTACGCTTATGCTGGATGTCTATTGCTTTTTAACTTATCCTGCCATTTCAGCTGGGCAAAGTGTAGCTAAGCAACGGGCACACCCACATAGCTACACTTAAACTTTACTGCATATGTGAAAAAAAATATCTGTTGTGTTTTTTACTTCATACCCTTCAGAATATCCATGCTAATGCTGAAGCTGTTATTCTATCAACTTTCTGGCTTTGTAGGGATGATTGTTCCTTATGATTTTGTCTGGATTCCTTACTCTGATGGGTTGGGAGGTGTGCGCTATGTGCTTCATATCCTGCCAAAAATTCATGCTTATGCTAAACCTATTATTCTAAAAGCACACCTAAAAACATGCTGGCTATGCCCTTGCAACTCCCACTCTAATATCACCCACCCCATCCAACCACTACCTTTCTTTCCACTCCACTAACTACCTTGATTATAGCAAGCTCAGATGCTCATAAGCCAAGTACTTATTATACAGCAGGAACTTCTTATTGTAACATTTCTTAATGTCTGTTATGTACTTCACAGATAGATTATAGTTGTCTACTGATGTACTATGTTCTTCATCTGTAAATATGTTGTAAGTAATTGCTATGTAAATTGTTAATCGCTATGTAAACCAATGTAACTACTGTCTGTTTGTTTTAACTGTGGAGCTTTTCTCCCCGGGCCTCTGCTGAAAATGGACCTATGTCCAGTCGGACACTCCCGGTCAACAAATATAAATAAAATAAAATAAAATAAATAAAAATATTATTCTATCAACTTTATGGCTTTGTAGGGATTATTGTCCCTTATGGCTTTGTCCAGATTTCTTACCCTGATGGTTTAGGGGTGTTACGAGTATTCTTGCTCGATTTAAATTGCTGTATGCAATTCTGGTGTGCAGGGGGCATGAGCATTGTGAGAACACTGCTTTCAGACACACTGCCTGCACTCGTACACAGAACCATGTCCGTTTTACAGCATGGCGGCATGCCTTCATGAATATGCATGGTGCTCTGCCGTGCTGCACGGGAACGGTCCCTTCTGTGCAGGAATAAGCTATTCTTGCACGGAAGTTCGCTGAATCCCGGGGAAAGTCTTGCAAAGTGTGACATAAGTTCACATGGATATGACAAAACAACTGTATAAAAAATCATCCTACAGAACATTAGTGTATGTCTGCATATAACTAACAGGTGGGGACAATAACTTATTATCATAATGACGGTACTTTCCATATCATCTTTAAATGTGAATGTTCTCACAGTTATATATAAAAATGAAAGAGTAGTGAACTATATTACAAATGCAGAGTGCAAATAGCTAAGCTACATGAAACACTTTTAGAAAGAAGTGAGTATGTGAATTTGATAAAGAAAAGGATTTCAGCATGGTTATTCAGGGGAATATCTGGGACAAAGGAAAAGGGAAGTACTTATATTCAAGGGAGCCCACAGGAATTTTTGCGGGGGGGGGTGCAAACCCAGAGCCCCGCCCACACAGCCCCACCCCCTCCACCCATGCAACCCCCTCCTCGCCGCCATTCCAGTGTCCCATTACTTGGCTATTTCTCCCCATTTGTCATAGACAGTGTTCAAATCTCTCAGTGTGCATACTGTTTTATGCTTTACTTCTACAATGATTACAGATATTTGGATTTCATTTACAACTTTTATTTCAGATTTTATAGCACAGACTGATAGACATTTACTAAACCTAAACAAAGCAATAGTCTTACAATGAAAACAGACTTAGCACTAAAACTTCTCTAATTTTGAAACCCACATTCATTGAAACAGCACTGAAACCCACATTCAAAGAAAATGCATCTGGCCAGCGGCAGGGTAAGTTTACCTTTGGGCTGTTTTCAAATAATAGGCTCCTTGCACAAATTTTTAGAACCATGCAAAAGTTCTTTGATTCACCTTCCTGACTGTATTAATTATACTATATAATAATTTAATTATATCCCCTGTATAATATAGCACCACTTGTTAGTGTGTGTTTTAAATGTATAGTTCTGAACATTTTAACTTTAAGCAATGAAACAAATCATATGAACCAATAATGACAACCTGCCCAATTCAGAAAATTTCAGCCACAAAGGGCCACTCATATTTCTGTCATACAATCCACCAATATCAATCAATATGCAGAATCTCTGTAGAAGCAAAAGTCATCTGAATAATTCCACATTAAAGAGATCTGAATCCAATGAAGAGGTTGTTGCTAGAAAACAACTTTATATTACAGTGTTTCATTTACAAATTCAGTGCCCTTGAAGAATAAATTGCCTATGTTACATTAAAATAAATGGTAAGCTGGTATATTGCAATAGGGAATGGTTGGCAAGCTATAGAACAGATTCATAGTTATTAGGTGTCTCATCCAAAGGAGGACATAGGAAGGACTGCAGTACCATACCCCTTAAAATACAAATATACATGCTGTAGGAATAGAACCTATAGCCCTTTGCATCAAGATGCAAGTATGCTACCTGCTGGGCTAACACTGCTTTACAATTGTATACCGCAATAATGATACCATTTGCTAAACAAAACAGTTGCACATTCTAAGCAGACAGCACCACACAACCAGTCTCACACAGACATATTGCACCAGCAAACAAGACACATAAACCCACAAAAACATACTTGGAGGCTCTAAATAAAAATCTGCCAAAGCAACAGAGACCTCCAAAGCAGACATCCAAGCAACCACTACCCCACAACAGTTTTCACGAATCACATACGTCACAAAGTCAGTGTGCCATGCAGTCGCAGCTCCCAAGGCTAAATAACACACCTGATACACTAGTAATTGGAGACTCTATTGTCAGGCACACTGACGTCCCACTCACCAGACTGAACAAGGAGAAGGTCACTGTAAGCTGCCTGTCGGGTGCCAGGATCTGCCACATAACGCAAGCACTCAGGTCACTCCACAGCAAGTACAAATATGACTCTGTCATTGTCCATGTTGGTGTGAATGACCTGAGACGTACCTCCCTGGACTACATGAAAAGAGACATAGAGGAGCTCTCTGATCATGTAGCCCAGGCAGGTATGACCCTGACCCTGATTAGCATCTTGCCCTCACCAAGAATGATGCCACAGTATAAAGACAAAATGATCAATTTTAACAATTGGCTAAGCTATTGGTGTCATTCAAAGGGGATCCAGTGTCTGTCAGCCTGGGATGACATGCTCGACAAGCCACGTTGCTTCACCAGGGACGGCTTGCATCTGTCACCCTTAGGTTTTCGAATACTGGCTAAGGCTCTTGCCACCCCCATAGTGCCTTTTTAGGCAAGGCTCAAAAGACAAACCCACCTCCATAGACAATACCAGAAACAAAAACCTAAGGGTAATGCTACTCCATGCCAGAAGTCTAAACCTCAAGATGCACGCACTCGAGGCACTCCTCAGTATGGGGAAAATCGATATCTGTGCAGTAACAGAAACCTGGTTCAAGGCTCCAGAGAGCACCCCAGCACTACCAGGATTCAACTCATACCATTCTTTTCAGCCCCAGAACTTGGACCGAAATACTAAAGGTGGGGGAGTATCCATTTTCATCAAGGATACCCACACCTCCAGGTTAGTGGCACTGCACAAGGCAGCGGAGACCATCCATATGCAACTAACATTAGGTAAAACTGCTTTTCAGTTTGTAGCCTACTACAGATCACCCACTCTGTCTCAGGACCCCCACTCAGCATTCCTGAGAACATTGGAAAATATGAAGGTCTCACCAAACACCATGTTATTGGGGGATTTCAACTACCCAAACATTGACTGGGAAAACTACTCAAGTCCCAACACTTTTGCCCAACGGTTCCTGGAGTTTATAAACTCAAATGCCATGGAACAACTGGTCACCACTCCCACAAGAAGGGACAACATATTGGACTTGGTCATCACCAACATGGGGGCTAAATGTTCCACACCAGAGGTAAACCCCTCGTTGGTAAGATCAGACCATAAACTAATCACAATGGACATCCACATTCCATACCCACCACCAGCCAAGAAAACCACTGTGAAAAATTTCTCAAAATCAAACTTCACACTTCTCAAGACTGAGGTGGAAAGTTTCAAAGCCCCCGGGCAAATGGAAAATGCTACCCAAACCACAGAATCCTTTGCAATTGCACTCTATGAGCACCTACAGGAATGCATGGATCGTGCCATCCCAAGTAAAACCAAGACTCACTCCTCCAAAAACAGAAGGCCAGTCTGGTGGACCCCGGCCATAAATAAGCTATACAACAGAAGGAGGAAACTATTACATGAAAAGGCAAAATCTCAAAAAGGGAAGGCCTCCCTGATCAGTACTAGCAAGAAACTTGATCCCTCATAAAATCATCAAAGGCTAGCTTTGAAAGAAAAATCGCCAAAGATTCTAAAGATAATCACAAGGCGTTCTTTAGCTACATCAAGAATCTGGATGGCAACTCTCAGATATGCTCTGAGCTGGTGCAAAATGGCAAAAAATACACTAAACCCACAGACATTGCCAACATCCTGGCGGACAGGTTCAGTGCAAAATTTACCCCCCTTCCCCCCCAAAAGAGCCGATGTCTATCCCAGAAGAATACAATCCCCCAGACATTAGTGACACACAGGTGAAAGCAGCCCTCTCCAAAGTAAAAAACACAGCATCAATGGGACCGGATGGTATCCCGGGCTGTGTCTTACATGAGCTCAAAAATGAACTAAACCCTCACATAAATTCACTGTTCCAACTCAGCCTTAACACAGGTTATGTACCCAAAGAATGGTGTACAGCAACAGTGATCCCGCTCCACAAAGCTGGTGCCACAACGGATCCAGGGAACTATCACCCTATAAGCCTGACTAGCCTGATCTGCAAGGCTATGGAGCGCATCATCATGGATCTCATAAACAAAGACATTGGGAACCTCCAAAGACTGGACCTGACCCAATTTGGCTTTGTTAAAGGCAGATCTTGCCTCTTAAACCTAGTTGACTTCTTCGAAACAGTTACCAAAGCCATAGATGAGGGAAAGGTAGTCCACACAGCCTACCTGGACCTCGCAAAGGCCTTCGACAGAATACCCCACTCAAGCATCATAAATAAGCTTACCAGCTTAAATATTAACTCATATGTCACAAGATGGGTTGCAAACTGGCTAAGGGATAGAACTCACATGGTCAGAGTTGCAGGTGCCATGTCTGACTCTAAACCGGATACAAGTGGCATCCCACAGGGCTCAGTCCTGGGACCCTTCTTGTTTGGTATATACTTCTCTGAGGTACAGGCAAACATGGGAGGACTGTGGCTTACCAAGTTCGCAAATGATTGCAAACTGGGAGCCATAATAGACTCTCCGGCTGACACAAGCATCCTTCAGAAGGGCCTTACGGAGATGGATACCTGGTGTCAGAACTATGGCCTCAAGCTAAATGACAAAAAGTGCATAGTCATCCCCTTTGGGAAAAACAAAGTGCCCACAAACTACCACATAGGAGGCAATCCACTAAGTACCAAAGAAGTAATTAGGGATCTGGGGACCCAAGTAGATAGTAACCTGTCCTTTGACAATCACATTGCCAAAGTGGTTAGAAAAACCTTCTATATAGCTCATCTAATCATAAAAGGGTTCACATCTAGATCAAGAGAGGTCATTGTGCCCTCTACTCATCACTCATCAGGCCCATAATTGAGTACAATGCCCCAAAGACCTCAAAAATACCTCACCAAGAGGATCGTGGGCCTCAAACAGATGCCCTATACAGCTCGATTAAAAAAGCTTCAGCTCTACTCAGTTGCTTACCGCCTACTCAAAGGCGATCTCTGCCTGACTTTCAAGGCCATGTCTAACCCAGAACTGTTTGACATGCTCCATCTCAAGAAAACCAATTCCATTAGAGCTACACACTCCAGGATTTAAACCTTAGCACAACAATAAACAGGACATGCTGGAGGGATATATTCATATCCCAAAGGCTTACCTTGCTCTGGAATAGAATCCCAGTACATGTTAGGCAGAGCCTCTTGCTGATCCTCTTCAAGAGAAATCTTGATGAGTGGATGGGAAATTGTAAATTTACTCCTGGGATCACTTCTATGGCCCTGCTGGACAGAGGCTCAGGAATCTAATCTAAAAGGGAGGTGAAAGCCAACATTCTGGCTAGGCTTATAAATGCCCTAGGGTAGATAGCCTAGTACCTACATATGAACCTATGAACCTATGAGCAGCAGTAACCTTTGCTTCCCTTGAAGCTCACAATTCCTTGAAAATGAACTTGAAAATAAATTCCACCTGCTAAATCTAACTAGGGCATTCCTCTCTCTCTCTCTCTCTGTCTGTCTCTGACTGTCTGTCTCTCTCTCTCTCTCTCTCTCACACACACACACACACACACACACACACACACACACACACACACACACACACACACACACACACACACACCTCAATTTCTAGTGCAAGAAATCTGGACAAAGCGTAAGATAAACAGGGACAGATTATAAATATTGCTTTCATGAACTTATAAAATTGCTAGAATAATGGGATTTGTGTTGGTATGATGCCTAAAACTATTTAGCAACTTCAATCCTTTTTAGGAGGAATATGGGGCAAACATCTGGGCATTCTGCAAAAACCTGGACAGCTGAGGGGTATGCTACCTCCCTTAGAGACTATGTCAAACTGTCCTCCTTTCCACATATTTTTACAATGTTTACTCATTCCACCCTTGACAATGTACATAAATAGATTTTGTCAAAGTTACAACAACTTTAAACTCTGTGTGAACTTGGTGTTTGTTTGGTTCATAGGTTCATAGGTTCATAGGTTTATACTAGGCTATCTGCCCTAAGGCATTTATAAGCCCAGCCCAAATTTTTGTGGCTTATGCCACCCCTTATATGAAAAACTACTGTGCCCATTAGTTTGTTGTGCCTCTGTCCAGCAGTGACACAGAGATGATTCCCGGGGTAAACCTACGATCTCCCATCCACAGGTCAAGATTTCTCTTGAACAGAGTCAGAGAGGTGCTCTGCCTCACATGGACCGGGATTTTATTCCACAGCATAGGGAGTCTCTGAGTGATAAATCTATCCCTCCAGCACGTCCTATTTATATCCGTGCTAAGGTTTAAGTCGCTTGCTCTAGTGGTTTTGGTGGATTTGGATTTTTTGAGGTGGAGCATGTCCATTAATTCCGGGTTGGACATGGCCTTGTATGTCAGGCACATGTCACCTCTGAGCAGACGGTATGCGACTGAATAGAGCTGGAGTTTCTTCAATCTGGCAGCATATGACAGATTTTGGAGTCCTTTATCCTTTTGGTGAGGAACTTTTGGGGTCTCTCCAATTGCTGCAGATGTCGGGTGAGATACATCCCGAATGGGGCATTGTACTCGATCATTGGTCTGATAAGTGAAGAGTACAGGGGAACAATGACCTCACTAGATCTGGATGTGAATCCCTTCATGATCAGGTGGGCAATGTAGAAGGTCTTTCTAACCACTTTAGCAATGTGAGTGTCAAAGAAAGGCCACTGTCAACCTGGGTCCCCAGGTCCCTGATAACCTCTTCTGTGCTTAGTGGATTGCCACCTATATGGTAGCTTGGGGTTACCTTGTTTTTCCCGAAGGGTATGATTATACATTTTTTGGCGTTTAACTTCAGGCCATGGCTCTGGCACCAGCTATCTGTTTCCGTGAGTCCCTTCTGAAGGATATCCGTGTCGATGCACTTTCCACTATGGCACCCAGTTTGCAGTCGTCTGCAAACTTTGTCAGCCAAAGTCCTCCCATGCTGGCCTGTACTTCTGAGAAGTAGATGCCAAACAATAGGGGGCCAAGGACCGAGCCCTGTGGGACACCACTTGTGACCGGCTTGGAGTCTGACACAGCGCCAGCAACTCTAACCCTGTGGGTTCTGTCCTTAAGCCAGTTTGCAACCCATCTTGTGACATATGGGTTTACATTTAAGCTGGTAAGTTTTTCTACAATACCCGAGTGGGGTATTGTGTAAGCCTTTGCAAGGACAAGGTAGGCTGTATGGACTGCCTTTCCCTCATCAATGGCCTTGGTGACTGTTTCGAAGAAGTCGACCAAGTTCAAAAGGCATGATCTTCCCTTGACAAAGCCAAACTGGGTCGGGTCCAATGTCTGCAAGTCCCCTATATCTTTGTTTATGAGCTCCATTATGATCCTCTCCATAGCTTTGCAGACTAGACTTGTTAAGCTTATGGGGCGGTAATTACCAGGGTCCGTAGCTAGCGCCGCCTTTGTGGAGTGGGACCACAGTTGCCGTACGCCACTCCTTGGGCACGTATCCTGTGGTAAGGCTGAGATTAAACAGCTGCCTTATGTGCGGGGTTAATTCCTCATTTAGCTCGTGTAGCACACAGCCGGGGACACCATCCGGTCCCATTGATGCTGTGTTTTTAGCTTTAGAGAGAGCAGCTTTCACCTGCGCATTTGAGATGTCCGGGAGGCTACACTCGGCTGGGATAGTTATCTCTCCTTTAGGGGAGAGGGGTGAAGTTTGCACTGAACCTGTCTGCCAGTATGTTGGCAATGTCTGTGGGTTCAGTGATTTTTGTATCATTTTGGACTAATTCTGAGCATATCTGGGAGTTTCCACCCAGGTTCCTAACATAGCTGAAAAAGGCCTTATGATTGTCCTTTGAATCCATGGCAATTTTTCTCTCAAAATTGGCCTTAGTTGATTTTATGAGTGCTCGTATTTTTTCACTAATAATGATCAGGTGTGACTTCCCTTTTATGGATTTTGTTCTATCATGTAATAGCTTTCTCCTCTTATTGTAAAGCTTGTTAATGGCTGGGGTCCACCAGACTGGACGTTTGCCCTTTGTGGAAAGAGTCTTGGTTTTATTTGGGATTGCCTGATCCATGCAGTCCTGGAGGTGTTCATAGAAGGCATTTGTAAGGGCTTCCGCAGCTTGGGTTGTGGTTTCCTCTGGCTCAGGGGCCTTGAAGGATACCACACCAGTCTTGAGTAGTGTGAAGTTTGCTTTAGAGAAGTTCTTCACTATGGTCTTTTTTGTTGGGGGTGGGGGGGGGATGTGGATTTCCAGTGAGATTAGTTTATGATCAGATCTCACCAATGAGGGATATACTTCCGGTGTGGAGCATTTTGTCCCCATGTTTGTGACAATGAGATCTAGTATATTTTCTCCTCTCATGGGAACAGTGACTAGCTGTTCCATGGCATTTGAATTTATGAACTCCAGGAACCGTTGGGCTAGAAAGTTAGGGCTTGAGTAATGTTCCCAGTCTATATTCGGGTAGTTGAAGTCACCCAATATGATGGTGTTTGGAGATACATTTATACCCTCCAGTGTCTTCAGGAAGGCTGTGTGGGGTTCCTGAGTTTGAGAGGGTGGCCTGTAGCATGCTACAATTTGTAGAGCAGTTTTGCCTATGGTTAGTTGCACCTGGATGGTTTCGAGCTTCGTGCATTGCCACCAACCTGGAGGTGTGGGTATCCTTTATGAATATGGATACACCCCTCCTTTTGTGGTGTGGTCCGGGTTTTGGGGCGGACGCATGATATCAGGTAAAACCTAATAGTGCCGGGATGCTCTCAGGAGCCTTGAACCAGGTTTCAGTTACAGCACAGACATCGATGTTCTCCATACTGAGAAGGGCTTCGAGTGCGTGCATTTTGAGATTTAGACTTCTGGCATTGAGCAGCATTACCCTCCGTTTCTTCCATTTTTGTTTTCTAGGGTGGTAGGTTTAGAATTTGAGCCTTGCCTAAAAAAGGCACTATGGGGGTGGCAAGAGCCTTAGCCAATATCCGGAATCCCAGGGGTGACAGGTGCAAGCCATCCCTTGTGAAGCAGCGTGGCTTGTCAAGCATGTCATCCCAGGCAGACAGACACTGGATCCCCATTGAATGACACCAGACATTAAGCCAATTGTTAAAGCTGATCATCTTGTCTCTATATTGTGGCATCATTCTTGGTGAAGGAAGGATACTGCTCAGGGTTAGGGTCATACCTGCCTGGGCTACATAATCAGAGAGCTCCTCTATGTCTCTTTTCATGTAGTCCAGGGAGGTACGTCTCAGGTCGTTCACACCAGCATGGACAATGACTGTGTCATATCTGTACTTGCCGTGGAGTGACCGAGTGCTTGTGTTATGTGGCGGATTCTAGCGCCCGATAGGCAGCTTACTGTGACCCTCTCCTTGTTCAGCCTGGTGAGTGGGACGTCAGTGTGTCTGACTATGGAGTCACCTATGACAAGTATGTTTGGTGTTGTATTTGGCCTTAAGGGCTGTGACTGCTTTGCACACTGCTTTTGTGGTTTATGTGTTGCTTGTGGGGTGTCTTGAGGTAGCAGTTGTTTGGGTGTCTGCTTTGGAGGCCTCTGCTGTTTAGGTAAATTTTTACTCAGAGCCTCCGAGTATGTCTTTGTGTGTTTATGTGTTTGATTCAGTGGAGTGGTAGCATTATGTGAGGCTGGTTATAACATTGCCTCAAGATTCCCAGATTCACCAGCTGGACCGGAGAGGAGATTGACAACTGACCTTTGGACATGCTAGAATAATATTGGGAAATCCTTAATTGAAAACAAGGGCCAGTGGGGAGTGAGGGTGTAGTGCTTTTAATTTTTAATGCTGACTTATATAATTGCTTTAGTGAGCAAGTGCCAGGTAACTTGAGTGCAATGTGTTACAAGTAACTAAATGCAAAAACGACAAACAGTAACTTTCTTTCAAGTGAAACAAGGAAATAAGTACAGTAAGCAATGCAGATATCACTAGTGATCCACAGAAGCTGAGAAGTTGCGTATTAGGTGGAATTAGCTTCCAGGAAATAACAAGCAAACAAACAACAAGCATATAAACAAAGCTAGATTCAGCAGGCCTGGATCTAGTCTATGCTAGAGCAAACAAGGTGAACCAATTTCAGTAAGATACAGTTCAAATATTCAGGCACTATAAACCTTTAACCAGAAATTCCCAGCTCAGAAGGGCAGAGTCCAGCCTCTTCTCCCACAAGAGTGCAGACCACGAACCTTCTTAATGTAAAATAACTGGCCTGAAGCCCAAGTGCCTAAACCAGAACTAATACACTTGGACACTGGGCTCTCAATCAGCAGTTCCCAACTTAGAAGGATGAAAGCTACCTGTCCTGCCACCACAGTGCTTGCCACAAACCTTCCTAATGTAATACAACTGGTCTGAAGCCCAAGTGCTTAATCCAAAAGACTTGAATGATAGCTACACTTTAATCAAGTTACAACCAAGCAGTAATAAATACCATTGAATACTTTAGAGAATGTCTGGATTAGTGCTCAAGTTACACAAACAAAGCTAGATCCAGCAGGCCGAATCCAGTCTATGCCACAGCAAACAAGGCGCACCAACTTCAGTAAGAAACAGTTCAGATATGCATGCACTATAAGCCTTTAACCAGAAATTCCCAGCTCAGAAGGGCAGAGTCCAGCCTCTCCTCCCACAAGAGTGCAGACCACAAACCCTCTTAATGTAAAATAACTGGCTTGAAAGCCCAAGTGCTTAAACCAGAATTAATACACTTTTAGAATAACAGACACTGAGCCCTCAATCAGTAGTTCTCAACCTAGAAGGATGTAAGCTACCTGTTCTGCCACAACAGTGCAGATCACAAACCCTCTCAGTGCAAAACAACTAACTGGTCCGACGCCCAAGTGTTTAAACCAAAAGGCTTAGAATGAGTTACACCAAGCAGTAATAAATACAATTGAGTATTTTAAGATGATGCAAAAGTAAAAAGAAGTAGGTAAAAACACAAGTACAGTAAAAGCAGATGAAATTTTTTTTTTTTTCTGAACAAGTGCTGAGATCAAAGAAACAGATTTGAGTGCTGAAACTAGAAAACTGGCTAGTTATAAGAAAAAAAAAACAAGCTAGAAGGCTTCCCTCAAACACAGAAGGACTTGGGGGCTCAGAAGCCTACAAATAGTCTGTACCACTTAACAAGAAAGGCAGGAAATAAGCTTAATTTTTTTTTTCTATTTCCCAGATGCTCTCTTTGTACACAGTAGGAGTGCCTGAAATCAGAATATGATCTCACTGCACTCAGTTGAGTGAGCAAATGAGATGGGCCCAGAGGCAGGCTGAGGGGCGGGCAGTTTCAATGCCACTAAGATTAACACCAAAACGAAAACAGGGTGGGTGGGAATAACTGAAGAGCAGAATAACTTCAGTTAAAAATTCCTTCAACACTCCTTATTAAATACTGTATTTTTTTAAAAAAAAAGTGCAGATAAAGGTACTTAAATTCTCTTATACGTCCAGTTGAATATAATCAAGTTCTTAGCTGGCCAAGCTGAAGTTTTAAAGCAGGAATTATTTCACATGCACCAGTTTAAATATGCAAGGACAGGAAATCAAAGAATGTGGCTACCCCCACACCTGTAATTACTAGCAAATAACGTTTGTTTTGTTTTTTTTTTGACAGAAAGGTATAAAGGAACTCATGGCTATGTATATAGTTGAATCTCTGTGTACTGAAGTATTCCCTACTATGATGCTGCTTTAATAACTAGTGTGTTTGCATTCAGAAACTTTTACAGTTTTTATACTGAATTTTATAGCTACATGAATTAGAAAATAACCAATTTCCTTTTCAGAGCCTAAGATAAAAAGCCCACTCCTTACAAGCACTCCTTCCCCTGGAAAATATATATATATGTCACATTTCATGTTTTTTTCACTGGACATAATTGCTAAAAAGGGACAGGCATTCATTATACAACTGAGAACACTTAGGCTCATAGGTTCATAGGTAGATACTAGGCTATCTGCCCTAGGGCATTTATAAGCCTAGCCAGAGTGTATTTGGCTTCCGCCTCCCTATTAGATTAGCCTACTGTGCCTCTGTAAAGTAGGTCATAGAAGGTACCCTTTTAAGATTAGTTTACTGTGCCCTGTCTAGCAGGGACACAGAAGAGATCCCAGGGGTGAATTTGCGATTTCCCATCCACGCGTCCAGATTTTGCTTGAACAGGGTCAGTGAAGGGCTATGTCTAACATGAATTGGGATTCTATTCCAGAGTGAGGGGAGCCTCTGGGAAATGAATCTGTCCCTCCAGCATGTCCTATTTATTTTTGTGCTGAGGTTTAGGTCCCTGGAGCGTAAGGGACTTGGATTTTTTGAGGTGGAGCATGTCCATTAATTCTGGGTTTGACATGGCTTTGTACGTCAGGCATAGATCGCCTCTGAGTAGGCGGTAAGCAACTGAGTAGAGCTGGAGTTTCTTTAGTCGAGCTGCATAGGACATCTGTTTGTAGCCCATGATCCTCTTGGTGAGGTACTTTTGGGGTCTCTCCAGTTGCTGCAGGTGTCGGGTAAGGTACATCCCAAAAGGGGCATTGTATTCAATTATGGGCCTGATGAGTGACGAGTAGAGGGGCACAATGACCTCTCTTGATCTAGATGCAAACCCTTTCGTGATAAGGTGGGCTATATAGAAGGTCTTTCTAACCAATTTGGCAACGTGATTATCAAAGGAGAGATTACTACCTATGTTGGTCCCCAAATCTCTAATTACTTCTTCCATACTTAATGGATTACCACCTACATGGTAATTTGTGGGCACCTTGTTTTCCCAAAGGGGATGACTATGCACTTTTTAGCATTTAGCTTGAGGCCGTGGCTCTGGCACCAAGCATCTGTCTCTGTGAGACCCTTTTGGAGGATGATTGTGTCAGCTGGAGATTCGATTATGGCCCCCAGTTTGCAGTCATCTGCGAACTTTGTCAGCCATAATCCCCCGTGTTAGCCTGAACCTCAGAGAAGTATATACCGAACAAGAGAGGTCCCAGAACTGAGCTCTGTGGGACGCCACTTGTAACTTGTTTGGATTCGGACATGGCACCTGCGATTCTGACCATGTGGGTTCTATCTCTGAGCCAGTTTGCAACCCATCTTGTGATATAGGGGTTGATATTTAAGCTGGTAAGCTTATTTATGATGCCCAAGTGGGGTATTGTGTCGAAGGCTTTTGCGATGTCCAGGTAGGCTGTGTGGACTACCTTGCCCTCATCTATGGCTTTGGTAACTGTTTCAAAGAAATCAACTAGGTTTAAGAGGCAAGATCTGCCCTTAACAAAGCTGAATTGGGTAGGGTCCAGTGTCTGGAGGCACCCAATGTCTTTGTTTATGAGTTCCATGATAATACGCTCCATTGCTTTACAGACCAGACTAGTCAGGCTTATGGGGCGATAGTTTCCGGGGTCCGTTGTGGCACCACCTTTGTGGAGTGGGACCACTGTAGCTGTACACCATTCTTTGTGTACATATCCTGTAGTAATGCTAAGTCTGAACAGTGACTTAATGTGAGGGTTCAGTTCTTCTTGGAGCTCGTGTAAGACACAGCCTGGGACACCGTCCGGTCCCATAGATGCTGTGTTTTTTGCTTTGGAGAGTGCAGCTTTCACCTGTGCATCTGTGATGTCAGGGAGGTTACATTCAGTTGGGATAGGCATTTGCTCCTTTGGGGGGGAAGGGGAGAAGTTTGCACTGAATCTGTCTGCCAGGATGTTGGCTATGTCTGTAGGTTTGGTATATTTTGTACCATTATGCAACAATTCAGAGTATATCTGGGAGTTTCCGCCCATGTTCCTGACATAACTAAAGAAGGCCTTGTGATTATCTTTAGTGTCTAGGGCAATTTTTCTTTCGAAGCTGGCCTTTGATGATTTTATGAGGGATCGAAGTTTCTTGCTAATACTGATCAGAGATGCCTTCCCTTTTTGGGATTTTGCTCTGTCATGTAGTAACTTCCTCCTTCTGTTGTATAGCTTATTTATGGCCGGGGTCTACCAGACCGGTCTCCTGTTTTTGGAGGAGTGAGTCTTGGTTTTATTTGGGATAGCACAATCCATGCATTCCTGCAGGTGCTCATAGAATGCATTTGTAAAGGATTCTGTGGATTGGGCTGTATTATCCTCTGGCCCAGGGACTTTGAAGGATTCCACCTCAGTCTTGAGAAGTGCAAAGTTGCCTTTTGAGAAATTCTTTACAGTGATTTCCTTGGCTGGGGGTGGGGACGGGATATGGATGTCCAGGGAAATTTGTTTATGGTCTGATCTTACCAATGAGGGGTTTACCTCTGGTGTGGAACATAGAGTCTCCATGTTGGTGATGACCAGGTCCAATATGTTGTTCCCTCTTGTGGCAGTGGTGACCAGTTGTTCCATTGCGTTAGAGTTTATAAATTCAAGGAACCGTTGGGCGAGGGTGTTTGGGCTTGAGTAGTTTTCCCAGTCAATGCTTGGGTAGTTGAAGTCACCCAATAACATAGTGTTTGGAGAGACCTTCATATTCTCCAGTGTTCTCAGGAATGCCAAGTGAGGTTCCTGTAATAGGGAGGGTGTTCTGTAGCAAGCTACAAACTGAAAGGCAGTTTTGCCCGCTTTTAGTTTCACATGGATGGTTTCCGAGGCTTCGTGCAGTGCCACTAACCTGGAGGTGTAGGTATCTTTGATGTATATAGATACTCCCCCTCCTTTTGTGCTTCGGTTCGAGTATTGGGGCCGAAACGCATGGTATGAGTTATAACCTGGTAGTGCTGGGGTGCTCTCAGGAGCCTTGAACCAGGTTTCTGTTACTGCACAGACATCAATTTTCTCCATACTGAGGAGAGCCTCGAGTGCGATAAAAACTACCTAGAACCTGGGAGTTAATACAGAGTCCAAAGCTAAAAACTAAAAAGACCCACGCGCTGTGAGTCAGCAATGCTGTTCACTGCACCCTTGTGCCAGTGGTCAGTTGCTGTAACACGCATCCTGTCCAGACCACCACAGTCAGTACACTGCCGATGTTTGTGATGAAAAGTGAAAGAAAACATGACTAACTTGCTAATTTTAGATACACTGCAATTCCTTCCCCACACAGTCCTTTTCATCAAAGGCATCTCCAAGAAACCTCAATTGCAACAGCTTCATTCTTTATTGATTGTGCACACCTCTTATTTCTGTTTTACAAAAGCCACAGTAAAGTATGCCAGATAGCTTTACACAAATGCACTCGCTAGTTCTGCAAACTGAGAATAACACCTGCTTAACTTGAACAAGTGACAGCAAAGTCATAGGATCAGAGGATATTACTAGGCTATCGACACGGAGGTCATTTTAAGCTTAGCCATGTCAACCCAGTGTAGTGTAGTGGTGTAGTACCACAGGGGTACTAGTCAATACCCAAGACTGCATTTAGTGATGACTGCCCATGTGCTGGAGGGTTGTGGGTGTTATCCCTGGTAAGAATTTACTGTGCCCATCCACTCATTCAGATTCCTCTTGAACACTGTCATAGAGGTGCTCTGTTTCACATGAATTGGTAGCCTGTTCCAGAGATGTGGCAGTCACTGGGAGATAAATCTGTCCCTCCAGCATGTCCTATTTTAAGTCACAGGCCATATTTAAGTCCCTGGAATGAGTAGCCCTAGACCCATTTGATTTACAAATATGCAGTAAGTTCTTTAGGTTTGGGTCTTGGGTTGCTCTGTAGGCCTCCTCTAGGAAGTCTATACCATACAGAGTATAATGACAGGAATTTTAGTCAGTCTGTGTAAGGCACATGCTAGAGGCCCTTGATCTTCTTTGTTAGGAAACCCCTGAGGTCATTTGTATTTACCAGCAGCCAGGAGAAAGCTAAAAATAATGGGGGACAAATGGCCAAATATCAGGGACTGATAGTGCCTTTATTTATTTAGAATGTTGCTAGAATAACAGGTTTGCATTATCATGCTTTTTCTGAAAGATATAAAGTCTGAAACTTTAACTCCTTAGTCACTTGCCAGAAAAAAAGTTACCAACAGCGAACCAGATATCAGGATAAATCCTAGACATTTTACAAAATTAGGGACAGTTGAGAGTATCTACACCCCCACACATATACATATATTACAGAACCACACACACACACACACACACACACACACACACACACACACACACACACACACACACACACACACACACACACACACACAAAAATTAGGGAGAAATATTGCCCTTAGCTACTTAGCCATTAGTTAGAATGACACACACAAAAAAATTAGGGAGAAATATTGCCCTTAGCTACTTAGAAAGTAGCTAGAATAACAGGCTTAACATTAATACATTTCTTTATGAATACTAAGTCCAAAACTGAAATGTCAGTCATTTAGTTATTTTACTCCACATTAATTTACCTGGAAAAAAAAGCACACGGGCATATAAGAATTCAAGGAGAGCTCAGTTGTGATACCACCACAAACACATGTATACATACATATTCACTCACTTAAATACCTTCCTATTTTCTGAGCAAGTGCCACACATGGTAGAATAAATAAGACAAGTAAGTTTTAAAGTAAATGGATAAACATATTACTGAACTCAATGTTCAATTCTTTATAATACTATTACTTTCAAACAGATGCTTTAGTCAGCTAAGGCAGCCTTGGCCAATAAAAACAGCTCCTTGTTGCTTCATACGGGAGCCCAGGATGACCCTTATTAAGCGAGTTTTTTGCTGTCTGTAGTCTCGCCTATTTTACATATAATGTGAGCTGTTTTGAAAATAGCCTGGCTTGCATAGTAGGATGATTTCTATTTTTGTCTTTTTTTTCTAAAACTCAGAGGTGTTTGGAACTTTTTGCATGCACAGTAGTATGCATGGAGTTTCAAGGTTCATTAAGCAAAATTGTTTGGAACTTTTTGCATGCACAGTAGTATGCATGGAGTTTCAAGGTTCATTAAGCAAAATTGTTTGGAACTTTTTGCATGCACAGTAGTATGCATGGAGTTTCAAGGTTCATTAAGCAAAATTAAATAAAGTAAACCTAAACTGCGGTGGTGGTGCTGCAGTAGCGTTGTCGCCTCACAGTTAGACGTTGCCCGTTCGATTCTCAGTTAGAGCGTCTTCTGTGTGACGACAAGCATGAATGGGCGTTCCTTCGTTGAAGGTTGTGCGTTAGGCCCGGCAAGCCAGCACGTAAAACTCTGCTGCCAATCATTAGCGGACCGGAGTTCCGCTGTGGCGACCCCTAACCGGGAAAAGCCGAAAGACACAAAAATAAAGTAAACCTAAAATAAGGCACACACACGGAGCTCAGCAAAACGGACAACTGCTTTAATGAACAAGCACAAAAACAATCCACAATCCACAGCAAGCTAAATCACAGCAGCACAGCACAGCAAACGAAATTGCAAAGCACAAGCAACAGCACAATAACGCTGTAAAGTTAATCCACATACATTTTCGTCAGAGTAACTTCATCAGATACCTAACCTCTCTTCCTTTGATGAATAAATAAACTAATCTAATTCAAATGAACCAATGAGTGAACAAATTCAATTACACATGCAAAATGCATTGAAACACATGAACCTTAAAGGTGAATGAATCTAAAAGTTAAAACCAAAAGTATAATGAAATAGCACCATCTTGTGGAAATTAAATTAAATGCAGGTTCTTCTTGTTAAAAGATAAATACATATATTAATATTAAAATAAACCATAAAATGCTTACATATATAATATATAAAATTATTTAAAAATATAAATATAAATATTATTATAATAACATACTATAATTTAGCAGATCTCAATTTCAGCACAGGTTTCAAGGATAACATTTCATTTAAACCAGGGGCAGAACTTGCATCAAGAATAATTTGCCAATATAGCTCCCTATATTCCAACCGAGTCTGCCAAGGCCCTCCCCTGGGGTCTCGTGGGACTACTTCTATGACAAAAAACTGAAATTTAGCTTTGCCACAATTATTTTGATGTTTAAATAGAGCATTATTATCTTTTCTTTTCCTTATCTCATATAAATGCTCGTAAATTCTCTGCCTCAATTTCCTCTCGGTCTTGCCAACATAAAAAGAGTCACAGATTTCACATGTAGCGATATAAATCACTCCTGTGGTATTACAGTTGACAAAACCTTGAGTAGTAATATACTTGTTCCTCTTTTTCAAAAAAATAGAATCACCTTCCTTGATGTTAATGCGATATGGGCAACGCCCGCATTTTCGTGTCCCTTTTCTGTTATTATTATTAGTGGGGTTAAAGACGTTTGTCCCTTCCAATATATTCTTGATGTTACGTCCCTTTCTATATACACATTTAAATGGATTTTCAAAGATATGATTTAAATCAGACAAATTAGCAAATTTTTTCCATTCTTTACTAAGAATACTTCTCACCAGATTACTCTCACCGTCAAAGGTGGTAAACATGGCAGAATGAATGTGAAAACCAGAGTTTCCCTCCCCAAGAAGATCAGAGAGACTCAAGAATAAGGATCCAGTAGACTACAGGTATGGTTATCAGAACCAGAGGGGTCGAAAGGCACCATGGAGGTAATTCCTTCAGATAAAATAGTGATTAATAAATGTATGTTTACTTACAATGGTTTTCACATTTTTAGTTATACCCTTACTCCCATTACTAAGGGTCATTTCAACTTATTTACTAAAGGTTTTACTTTTATTCCTAACGTTAAGGCTAACATAGCAAATTTATTAGTGGATTATAAACTTTTTATTAGGCAGAAAAATTTAGAGGTATATTTTAATGGTAATATAAGAAAAAATACCACTGTTTTAAAAAAAGAAGAGTACGTTTAATCCGCCCCTTCACCCCCAGCTTAGGAATTTTGAGGTTTTAGTTGAAAAGGAGCTAAGAGATAAACTTAAGTACAACAAGGTTAGTCCAAACCTTTCTACGGAAGAAATGCATACACTCAGTTTATGTAGAGAAAATAAAAATCTTAGAATCATGAAGCCTGATAAGGGGGGTGGGGTGGTTTTTATGGATCATATTAATTATGAGGCAAAAATGTTTGATTTGTTAAATGACCGATATACCTATGAGAGAGTGTCTATGAATGAAATTCATATTGCTTATAAAAAACTTTCCCTCTGTTTGAATGATTTAGTTTTAGAGGGGCTTATTGACCTGGAACATATAATTATTTACACGTTGAACAACCCAAAGTGCCTTGTATTTCTGGTATACCAAAGGTCCACAAAAATCCTGATGACCCTCCTCTCAGACCTATTGTAGCTGCAGAGGGTTCTATTACTGCTCCACTGGCAAAATATGTAGATGTACATCTCAAGAATATGGTGATGGAACATCCTAATGTGTTAAAGGATTCTTGGGATTTTTTAAGGCATATTAATAATTCTAATCAGGTTGATACCTCTAGTTTTATCACTTTGGATGTTGTGGACCTTTTTACATGTATTCCTCACGAGATAGGTTTTGTTTGGTTTGAAGAGTTTTTGGGAAGCAAGAATAATATTTCTTTTAAGGTATTTCGTACATGCCTTGTTTTAATGGAATTGATTTTAAACAATAATTTTATATTCTTCCAAGGGGAATATTTTAGACAATCTAAAGGCGTAGCTATGGGTGCCCATTGTGCACCTACATATGCCAACATAATTTTATTGTATTGGGAAGAAAAATTTGTTCACAATTCAAATTTTAAACAATACTGGAACTACTATGGGCGCTTCCTGGATGATGTTTGTCTTTTTTGGAACAATACCCTGGAAAAATTCATGGAATTTTTTGATTATATTTCAAATACAACAAATTTTTTAAAATTCACCTATAAAGTAGATGAAGTTGAATTGTGTTTTTTAGATGTAAATATACAGAGAATGGGGGAAGGTTTTAAAAAAAAATTTTTAGAAAAGATACATTTTCTAATGCTTACTTGCATTATACAAGCTCTCACCCACATTTTCAAAAAAGAGCAGTAGTTAAAGGTCAGTTGGTGAGAGCCAGTAGGATGACGTCAGATGATCAGGATTTTATTACTGAATGTGAATTTATTAAGAGTATGTTTGGAGCAAGGGGGTACCCAATAGATCTCCTAACGTCAGTTATTGTAGAGGTTAAGGAAGGAAGAATAGGAAGATTTGCTCCAATTTTGGGTGTACCCCTACCTACATTGGAAGTACAAAATATTGAGGCAAACTCTGCTATTGCTACAACTTTAGAAAAAGGTTTTCATTCTGCCATGTTTACCACCTTTGACGGTGAGAGTAATCTGGTGAGAAGTATTCTTAGTAAAGAATGGAAAAAATTTGCTAGTTTGTCTGATTTAAATCATATCTTTGAAAATCCATTTAAATGTGTATATAGGAAGGGACATAACATCAAGAATATATTGGAAGGGACAAACTTCTTTAACCCCACTAATAATAATAACAGAAAAGGGACACGAAAATGTGGGCGTTGCCCATATCGCATTAACATCAAGGAAGGTGATTCTATTTTTTTGAAAAAGAGGAACAAGTATATTACTTCTCAAGGTTTTGCCAACTATAATACCACAGGTGTGATTTATATTGCTACATGTGAAATCTGTGACTCTTTTTACGTTGGCAAGACTGAGAGGAAACTGAGGCAGGGAATTTACGAGCATTTATATGAGATAAGGAAAAGAAAAGATAATAATGCTCTGTTTAAACATCAAAACAATTGTGGCAAAGCTAAATTTCAGTTTTTTGTCATAGAAGTAGTCCCACGAGACCCCAGGGGAGGGCCTTGGGAGACTTGGTTGGAATATAGGGAGCTATATTGGCAAATTATTCTTGATGCAAGTTCTGCCCCTGGTTTAAATGAAATGTTATCCTTGAAACCTGTGCTGAAATTGAGATCTGCTAAATTATAGTATGTTATTATAATAATATTTATATTTATATTTTTAAATAATTTTATATATTATATATGTAAGCATTTCATGGTTTATTTTAAAGGGGCACTATCTCGTTTCTAAAATCAGTTGCTTGCTGGAGTACTTTGTTTACCTTTTTAGTGCAGTGTAAGTTACATGTTCACACAGAGGCAGGATTTTCAGAGCTTTGTTACCATACTGCAGGTCAGATTTCAGAAACTTCAGTGGGGGGGGTGGTCATTACAGGAAATGCTAACAGTTTACAGTTTGTTCATTTGTATTTTCCTTCCCCCACCCAGCTATTTATTAGATTAGCTGAATGATTGAATGACTGACTGGTTTAGCCTCAGTCAGAGAATCTATATAGTCACACTCAGATCTGAAGCCTTTGCAGCAATTAAATTACTTCTTTAGTATTTGCTTTTTTTTTTTTTTTTTTTTTTTTTTTTTGTAAAATTTACTGGAATGATTATCCCAACTTACGCAATTGTATCTTCTTTTGTTTGTTTTTGTTACATGCTTGTTGCTATTTTCCTTCACTGGTAATTATTTTTCATATGGTCAGCAATAGTATTGCTTACTAGTGCATGTACTAATTCAGATATACATTTACAAGACAATTTCCCTCATTTCACAGGACAGCATTGCTTTGGACAATTGCATCTTGGAAACAAACCCACTGAGCTGCAAATGTCCTAAGATTGTCGAAGAATAAAATCTTATGTTTCAATAAAAACATGTCAGACAACTCTGAAATTGAATCGTGTTACTGTACAAAGTTTTATATACATGTTTGTAAAACCACAGCCTTGCTATGTCTTACTGACTGGCTTGCAATTCAAGGCATTCTTGATTATCTTGTCAAATTTGTATATGCTGGATAAGTGATAAATTCATACCTCTCAATCTCTTAGAGCAAGAAATATGGACAAAGCCATAAATAAAAGTGGAACAAAGGTCCAACAATAGGGACAATTTTTAAATATTGCTCTTACAAACTTAGAAAGTTGCTAGAATAACAGGTTTTGCTTTAGCATGAATATTCTGAAGGGTATGAAGTCTGAAACTCAAATGTTGGCCATTATTTTCTAACTTTAGTCTTTAATGATTTGCCGCTAATTTGCCAGAAAACTCCAATTTTATGAAAAAATGGACCAAAAATATGAGATAAAAATCTATACATTCTATGAAAATTTGTACAGTTGAGTGGTACGGCTGATAATGTGTGTATTTTATGAAAACTTTGGATGCAGTGCACATGATTGTTTTAGTGGTATACTTCACTGTTAATCTAGGAATCTCATAACTTTTCTCAAACCTGCCTTTTTTGTGACGTAGATGGCTGTGTTAATGAGACCACTTACCCCCTTATCAAGATGCAAATAGATAATAATTTAAATAAATGAATGAATGTCTCATGTGTCATTATGTGGTTATCATATGTATTGCTTTGGTTGTTTAAAATGTATTTGCTGTATATCTTTATGTCTTTATAGATCCACATATATTTGTGTGTCTACACACACGGACACACACACACACACACACACACACACACACACATATATATATATATATATATATATATATATATATTTTTTTTTTTTTTTTTTTTTTTTTTCCTGTAAATGTGTTAACACTCATTTTATTTTTTACCTATAATTTCTATTACTTGATTTGTTGACTTTGCATGTAAGTTTAGGCTGGAGCTTTTCTCCCCAGGCCTTCACTGAAAATGCGCACTGTCCCAGTCATACCATTCCGGTAAATAAATGTAAAACAAAATAAATAAATAAATAAATAAATAAATAAAAAAAAAATATATATATATATATATATATGTATACACACACACACACACACACACACACATACACACACACACACACATATATATATATATATATATATATATATATATATATATATGGGTCTACTACTAATGACGAACGATTCCCGACAGAAAACTCACCGGCCAGATGACCGACAGGTAAGTGTACCGACAGGGTGATTTGCCGACAGCGGAAAGACCGACAAGGGAATGTGCGATCGCGACACGGTAAGTGTGCGATGGTGACGGAGTTAGGAGCGGTCAGGTAAGTGCTCGAGATTGTGGGATGTCGGGTTAGGCTGTGGGAAAGGTGAGTGTGTGTTCGTGTCGGAGTATGGTTCGGGTAAGGTAAGTGTGTGCTAGTGAGGGACTGTAGTTTAGGGACGGGTTAAGTGAGTTAGGGTTAGGGTGCAGGTAGGTGATGTGTGCGTTAGTGTCGGAGCTTGGGCTAGGGGTGGGTTAAGTGAGTTAGGGTTAGGGTGCAGGTAGGTGATGTGTGCGTTAGTGTCGGAGCTTGGGCTAGGGGTGGGTTAAGTGAGTTAGGGTTAGGGTGCAGGTAGGTGAAGTGTGCGATAGTGTCGGACCTTAGGGTTAGGGTTTGGGTCAGGGCTAGTGTGTATGCTATGTAGTGTCGCGTGTTGTTTACATTCTGTGTGTCGGTGTAATGGTGTTCGGTGTTTTGCGTTGTCGGGTTTGTGTCGGGTTTGTGTGTTGTCGGTCATCTGGCGTCGGTGAGTTTTCTGTCGGGGAATCGTCGTGTCGGTCATTAGTAGTAGACCCATATATATATATCTGTTTCTGAATTTGTGTGTGTCTCTGTTTATGCATACAGACGTGCACACACCTATATGTGTGGTGTGTTGGTGGGTGTATACATATATACATGCACACTCTCATACACTGTCTTGCAGGGGGTATTTTGACTAAGGTCACAGTATAGCTGCTCCTAACAGCATTCGTGTCACTGACCCTTTATTGCTTGTTTTACAAGTAACAGTTTTTTTCCATTTGTCATATCACACTTGACAAGAGTATTAAAAGTGTGACTTAAACAACAGAAATTATAGACCCATAAGCTTTACCAGCCTTATCTGTAAGGTCATGCAACTAATCATCATTGACCCTATAAATAAGGACATAGGTGAGCCCCAAACCCTTGATCAGACACAGCTTGGTTTTGTCAAAGACAGGTCATGCCTGTTAAACCTGGTAGACTTCTTCAAAAACGTCACCATAGCCATAAATGAAGGGAAATCTGTGCATACAACCTACCTTGACTTAACAAAGGCCTTCAACACAGTCCCACATTCGGGCATCATTAATAAACTCTCTCAGTTGAATATCAACTCTTATGTTGTCAGGTGGGTTGCTAACTGGCTCACCATCAGATCACACTCAGTCAAAGTTGGGAACTTTACCTCAACCAGCAGAACTCTCAGCAGTGGAGTTCCACAGTGGTCAGTGCTGTCCCCCCAATTGTTTGGAATATACTTCTCAGAAGTTCAGGCAAAAACAGAGGGGCTGTATCTGACTAAGTTTGCTGGTGACTGCAAATTAGGTGCAACCACTGAATCCCCAAACAATGTCAATGTACTTCAAGAGAGAATTACACAAACCAATGATTGGTGCCAAAGCTGTGGACTCAAACTCAGTGATAAAAATGCATTATCATCCCATTCGGTAAAAACAATATTCCAGTAGGCTATCATATAATAATATCCTAACATAACAACTCAGTAGTGAGAGACTTGGGAATGCAAGCTGACTGTAGCCTAAATGTTGACCACCATATGTCAACTGTGGTAAGGAAGGCATTCTATGTTGTTCACCTCATTATCAAAGTCATTGCCTCAAGAGCAAAAGAGGTCATCCCAAGAGTGAAAGAGGTCATAGCTCCACATGTACTTGACCCTTATCAGGCCAGTAATTGAGTACAAGCCTCCCTTTGGTATGTACCTTACCAGGCACCTGCAGCAACTTGAGCGACCTCAGAGATTTCTAACCAAGAAAATTACAGGGTCTCTCACATATATAAGTCACTGTACTCAGTTGAATACAGTCTATTTAGAGAACACTTGTGCCTGTCCTACAGATCAATCTCACATCCAAACCTAATGAAAATGCTGCACATCCACAAGTCAAATGGGACAAGGGTCACTTGCTCCAGGGAACTTAACCTGGCCTGTGACATAAATAGGGCCTGCTGGAGAGACAGATGTCTCTCAGAGGTTGCCACTCCTCTGGAATAGACTGCCAATTCACATCATACAAAGCCCTCTATGACCCTGTTTGTGTGTAGCTTGGATGACTGGATGGAAAACCATAAATTCCTTGTCGGGAATTTCACCTATGACCCTCCTAAATACGAGCAGTCATTGCTAAGATCTTGAGTTTAGACTAGATACTTTATATTGGGTTTCTGTAGTTTTGTATTGGGTACACATGGCTAGACTTATAAAGATGTTTGGGTCAGTAGCCTAGTAACCACCTATAAACCTATCAAGTAGCAAGAGTATTCTTGCCTTCAGTCATCTAAATTATTTGAGTTGATAATCTTACTTGTGTGTTGGCACACTCTCAGACTGCATATCCCTATGAATTTGGTAGGCAGAGATACTTAGGAGGAAGCAAGCTCAGCAGCAGGTGGCCAAGAGTAATTACATGTAGACATTAGTGTGTGTGTGTGTGGGGGGGGGTACATAAGAGGAAGCCAAGCTCTGCAGCAAACGGCCAAGAGTAATTACATGTAGACATTAGTGGGGGGGGGGGTACATAGGAGGGTAAAAGCTCAGCAGCAGGTGGCCAAGAGTAATTACATGTAGACATTAATTTGCCATTACAGAGTTGCAGTTCTTCCTGGATATACAAACAGAAGGCAAACAAGGTACTCCCAACTCAGATCGGACAACAGATGTATAGTTCAGGCAGGGAGCAATCAGCAAAAAGGGTGACATGAGGAATAATTGGACATTTTACACTATGTTGCTTTAACAGTGGGCTCAATTCAAGACAGTGGCACTGGAAACAGCACCAGTACCAGTGTGGGTACAGATTAATTCACACCATCAGTGGACATATGACAACAACAGATAATAAACACCTTCAGTACAGGTAATTAGGTGGCTTACAAAAGGGTACTACAGCAGTTTAGAAACAATAAGAAGATGCAAGGTTGTCCAGTTATATGTCTCATAGCAGTAAAACAATGGAGGGCACACACCCTGCTACTGTTAGAGGTTGATTAAAACAAGTTAAAGGCAGCATTACATCTGACAAGCAATCATTTGGCTGCACAAAGGCATGGGGAGGTAGTGTGAGCCTTATGGGACAAACTCCAAAATATATGTCATCAGTAATACAACAGTTTGTTTTTCATAGCCCGTTGTTTATCATCCCTATATGGAGCAGTTAGTTGGTTAAAATAAGAATATTCTAATGATAAATAGGAGCAACCTATGACTGATCAGGAGGTGAAGAACCAGTGGCTAGCTCAAGCCTTAGGAGCCACAGAATGGAATGTAGTACAATGCCTGCAACAGTAATAAACACTGTGCCTACAACACAGAAATCCACTCACACAGTTTGATCATAGACTGGTACTTAAGAAGGAGCAGTTTTCTGCCATAAGAAGGGTGCTCTGCTTACCCACCTTCAGGTGAGGGCTGTATTGAGGAAAACAGTGGCATGATGAAGCTTGGACCACAATTATATATGCCACATGCTCAGTTAGATTCCATGCTCATGTAGCATAGCGGCAGCTTCTCATGTGCAGTGGGCAAAGACATCATGGGAGAACATTAAGAAATTTGGAAGATGGAAGTACAACACTTATGAAAGATAGCTGAAAAATAAAAATAACTTCTTCTACCTCACCTAACATTGCTGTTTTTTATTTGCAGAACCTGGGTGTAACCTGTAAGACACATTTCACCTTCCAACATTACCTTTTGTGGACTGGAGCTTCCTGGATGTTTGATCACCTGGAACCCTACTGGTGCTCTTCTATGTGAATGGGAACACCTGTCTTGTATATCACCTCCTGGAACATGCTGACATTACTTGTGATATATTGTGGTACCTAAGGTATAACATGTAAAATATGTCATAAAGCCCAAATTATGACATTTACACTGAGGCCACACAGTTTGCTGGGCTGTACACCCTTCCACAATCCTTTTTATTGCCTACTGTTCATGGTAATACTTACAACAAGGGTTCAAAGGGCGTTTTTGATATGTGCATCTCTTGCTCTGTATGCCATTCTTCAGCAGACAGACTGCTGTCCATCAGTAGGTTACATGGCCCATTCTACCCTGCTTGACTTCTTACAACTATGCAAAACAAATACCACCATGAACACCCACACTAAAGACTGTAATCTTTTATAGACAGAGAAATAGAACATGGCTGACACAACAGATTTCTGTCCCAAGGAATCCTATACTTTTTGAATAAACTTCCTATGCATTTCCATCAATACTAGACATGGCCTGTATTCAGTAATATTCTGGATGAATAGCTTGGAAATCATAAATCCTCTTTGCAGTACATAGCATGGTGCTTCTTGACCATGGAGCTTAACTCACTCAACAGTGCTCAGGCTTAGCTGGTTATGCTTATCAATGCTCTTTTGAACTGCATGCCTAGTATGTACCTGCGAACTTAGCAACCTAATATATAATTACCAACTATAAACAACACAAACCAGTCACCAAGTGCAGCAAACCACAGCTGAGTTCCAAACACAAACCAAGAAACTGCCACGACACGTTTCCTGTGAATAATGAGCTGGGAACGAAGCTTCCAGTTAAAACCAAGTTTTAATGTAGAAAACTGCCACAACACGTTTTCACTGTTAATACATAAACGTTGCTAAATATCACCACACATTTTCGTAAGAGTAGCACTCAAACTTCATCAGATGAAAAATTCTTCTGTGCATACACCTCCCTTTTTGTAACCTAGAGCATCACACCACCAGTCACACATGGATCTACAAAACAAGCACCGGCAAAACATACACATAAATACACAAAAACATATTCGGAGGCACTAGGTACCAATCTGAAAAAGAAACAGGGCCCTCCAAAGCAGACAAGCAAGCAACCTGCATCTCCAAACACAAGCCAGAAAACACATAATTCACCTCAGCAGTGTGCTTCATGACAGCCCCTAAGGCAAAACACCATACCCAACACGCTAGTAATAGGAGACTCTATAGTAAGGCACACAGATGTTCCACTCACCAGGCTGAACAAGGAGAAGGTTACCGTCAGCCGCCTGTTGGGTGCTAGGATCCGCCACATAACACAGGCACTTAGGTCACTCCAGAACAAGTACAAGTATGAAGCTGTCATTGTACATGTTGGTGTGAATGATCTAAGACGTACCTCCCTGGACTACATGAAAAGAGACATCGAGGAGCTCTCTGATCATGTAGCCCAAGCTGGTATGACCCTGACCTTGAGTAGCATACTACCTTCATCTAGAATGATACGACAATACAAAGACAAAATGATCAATTTCAACAATTGGCTAAGCTTCTGGTGTCATTCTAAGGGGATCCAGTGTCTGTCTGCCTGGGATGACATGATAGACAAGCCTCGCTGTTTCACCAGAGATGGTTTGCACCTGTCACCCCTAGGCTTTTGAATACTGGCCAAGGCTCTTGCCATCCCCATAGTGCCTTTTTTAGGCAAGGCTCAAAGGACAAACCAACCACCGTAACCATCACAGGTAACCAAAAACTAAAGGTAATGCTACTCAACGCCAGAAGTCTCAACCTCAAAATGCATGCACTCGAGGCACTCCTCAGTATGGAGAAAATCGATGTTTGTGCATTGATGGAAACCTGGTTCAAGGCTCCGGAGAGCACCCCAGCACTACCAGGTTACAATTCATATCATACCCTCCGGCCTCAGTTACCGGATCGCAGTACAAAGGGTGGAGGTGTATCCATATTCATCAAGGATACCCACATCTCCAGGTTAGTGGCGCAGCATGATGCCCCAGAGATCATCCATGCGCAACTATCAGCAGGCAAAAACCACATTTCAAGTCATAGCCTGTTATAGATTGCCCACCATGTCCCAAGATGCTCACTCAGCATTCCTTGAGGCATTGGAAAATATAAAGGTCCTACCCAACACCATAATTTTGGGTGATTTCAACTACCCTGGTATAGACTGGGCGAACTACTAAAGTTCTAACTCCTATGCCCAGCGGTTCATAGAATTTATAAATTCAAATCCCCTTGAACAACTGGTATGTTCTCCCACTAGAGGGGACAACATATTGGATTTATTCATCACAAATATGGGGGCCCATTGTACCACACCCGTTATCACTCCCTCTCTGGTCAGATCAGACCACAAACTGATAACCCTGGGCGTCCTCACCCCTTCACCTCCCCTAGTCAAAGAAACCATTGTAAAAATACCTTTCCAAAGCAAACTTCAAACTACTTGTGTCAGATGTGCATCGCATTGACTAAACCTTATCCAATATATCTGTATCTATTTTTACCTACTGAGCAGATTCTGTGGGTCCCATACCTTTTATTACTGCATCTTAGTGTACTATTATTTTTAAATGACAGAAAAGTAATGCAGTTTCTGTACACTGAGCTAGTATAACCTTCATCTTAGAGTACTACTTTATTGTATATTTTTTAAAGAAAGAACTTAAGGAAGCAAATGCATGTTTTGTTATAATAGCCAATTGTCTGTCCCATGAATGGGCTTCTTGAACTCCTAGTGGTACCTGATATAAACTGTATGCTGAAGTCCTTATTTAAACAAATAGAATACTGTGAATTCCTGCTCAGATAATTCAGAATACTGTCTTCTTACAATGATTGCTTGCCCTGTAGCTCACAAATTGTTTTTCCTCACTACCTCTTTTTTCTCTCTTTCTACATGAACCAGCCTTCTGTTCCTGTACCTCCCTGTACTTGTTCACCTGAATCTATCCAGTTGGATGCCTAAGAAACTTAACCAAACACTAGGATTTTTCCTACCAACACCCTGGGAGAACATTCCTTGATAAGAGACAGTGAAAGTATGTGTTGTTATAGCTACTAGACAACTGTATGAACAGGAACTTGTTATAGAAATTGCTAGGTAGGCAAGCCTCTCTGTTAGGTTAGCCAGCAGCCAGCCCCCCCCAAAGGTTTTTTGTTTTCTCTCTAAATAAACCAGGACACTCAGCTCATACCATCATTATACCTAAGTAGTTTTTACCTCCCCCTCTCTCTGGTCTGACATCCCCTTAGGAAACCACTTAACTGTAGTAAAGGGACTAACCACTAGGTTGCGCCTCTATCTCAGCCTCAGAATTATTTATCTCTTCTCACTTGCTTATCCATACTTATCTAACTCCCTTTCCAGATTTCCTATGACTATCTATTTTACTGTATCTCCTCTTGACCTGCAATATCTTTAATTACACTCTACTCCCCACACACACCTACTCCTGTCAGCCTTTCAACAGTTCTCCATAATCTCTTACCTTCAGACTTACCTGCATATTTTTCATACCTCACTGATTGTCACCCTTGACAATCCACTCTCGTGTCTCTTCCTGCTCCGTTCGCCTTGCGGGCTCACTCTGCTTCCCTACCCCGCCCCCAATTCTCACCCACCCCCAGTGCTCCTACATTTATTCCTCCATAGCCACACCCACATCACATTCACACCAATCAAACTGTGTACATAATTACCTCCCCCCAGCACCACTATCTCATCACACCCTCTTTTTACCTCACTTCTTAAACCTCCTTCCAACAGCACCCCACCTACTTAATAATTCTCTTTACCTGCTTAAAGTACTCTGCCAGTTACTTCTCTCCCTACATCCCAAACAAATATAATGTCCAAACCAACTACCTCGTTCCAACTACAAGTCTTACTCTTACTCTCTCTCTTACCCTCGCTAACTACTGCCTATCTCTTAACCTCCTACGAACATCCACTATACTCTACACTTCTCTCCCCCTCTAAACATACTTCCACACCACCATTTATTATCTATCCAACATTCCTTAACCTTATATCTAAACCTAGCTATATACTTGCTAAATACCATAGAATAACTCCTATTAAGTATACCAACCAGAACACTAGAAAAGTAATTGACTTCTATCATAAGCCTCTCATCCATAAACACATTCTACTGCTACGCTTAATACTAGACGGGGATATTCACCCTAACCCAGGCCCAAACAATACCCTGAATACTCCAACCTTCAACCCAAATAAAACTAATAACCCCACCACCAAACCATCTAACTCACTATCTATAGCTTACCTCAATATACGTAGCATTGGCAACAAAATTGCTCAACTTCATGCCCTTTTAGATGTTCACTTATTTGACATCTTATACCTATCTGAAACATGGCTAAAACCTACTGTTAAAGACAATGAAGTCACTCCACCAGGGTACAATATCATTAGACTTGACCGCACAGTCAAAAAGGGAGGAGGGGTAGCAATCCTCTATAAATCAGAACATCAGGTTACTACTCTAAATGTTAACCCACCATCAAACAATAGTGCTGAAATACTTATCACTAAACTTCAAATCAACACACATAAGTCCATAAACATTATCTGTATATACCTTCCCCCAGGTAATAACATCACTACACTTGAAAATATCCTTAACTGGCTTTCAATCAATCTCCCACAAAAAACCATAGTACTAGGAGATTTCAATATTGTCTGGATGACCTGTAGTAATATACACCCAACCACACATATTAACCTTTATGGCTTCTCACAAACAATTAACTCCCCTACCAGAACTAATAGAACCAACAACAAAGAAAGTACCTTGGACTGGATTCTTACAAATAATCCTCAGCAAACATATAAAGCAGGTACCCTCCCAGATGACCTCAGTGACCATTCACTAACCTATATTATCAGACATAAGACCAACCAAACTCTCCCTCTCTCCTATAGAACAATACGCACAAAAAACACTTCAACTCAGAACTTTTCCAAACTGAACTCAAACAATGTAATTGGACACCATTAAAATTTCTTCCACTTAATGAAGCCATAGAATACTTCAATACAATATTCCTAGGAATCCTGAATCATCACGCCCCACCACGCCTAGTTAGATATAAAACTAAGCCAGCACCTTGGCTCACCAATAATACCAGGCAAAAAATCCTTCTCAGAAATAAATCCTGGGCAAAATGGTGCGCAACTAAAACTCCCTCAGATCACCAAACCTATAAACAACATAGAAATAATACCAAAAAAGCCATCCTATTAGACAAAAATAACTTTTACCTTCAAACACAGCAAACCTACCACAATGCACCACAAAAATCCTAGTCTAGCATTAACAAACTTTTCTACCCAGGTCAATCTAGCACACCCAACCCACTAGGCTCTAACCCTGACAATCCCTTACATACTGCTAATGCCTTCAATTCTTTTTTCACTGATGCTATCCAAAATCTTGCTAGTCATCTTTCTCCTGACACCTCAAATCTGCCAACTTCTACCACTATCCTACCTCCACCTTTCCATTTACAACCAGTGTCTACTTCCTTCATCTGTTCCCTTCTCCTAAAATTAAAGCCTACCACACCATCAGCTGAACAACTCCCAGCAGAATTCCTGCAAAAAGGAGCTAAAGCCATAGCTTACCCCATCTCTATCCTGATCAACAGAAACATAAATGAAGGAACTATCCCATCTATCTGGAAAATTTCCCATATCATTCCACTACATAAAGGGGGACACTCCAACGAGTACTCTAACTTCCGTCCAATAGCTTTGCCATCTCCCCTTGCAAAAATAATGGAAAAATGCATCCATAAGCAATTACTTTCACACCTTCTCCATCACAGCTTGCTTGCTAACTGTCAACATGGTTTCAGACCTTTCCACAGTACCACCACTGCCCTGCTATCCTTCACAGACACCATTAATAAAAACCGCAACAACAATAATCTCTCCTCTGCAGTCTTCATTGATTTATCTAAAGCCTTTGACATGGTTAATCACCAACTCCACCTACACATACTGAAATCCCTCTCATTTGACCCCCAAGCCATGAATTGGTTTAAATCTTACCTTGAAAACCGTCAACAGGCGGTACTTTGGCAAAATAAACTATCCAATAACCTTCCTATCTCCCTCGGAGTTCCTCAGGGCTCCATTTTAGGTCCACTCCTTTTTTCCATTTATATTAATGACCTACAAACAGCTATACCACACACCACCTTCATTCAATATGCAGATGACTCTACTATTATTTGCACAGCCACCTCTGAAACTGAACTTAAATCTCTTACCCAAAAAGCTTTCAATGCTGTAGAACAATGGTTTTCAAACCGCTGTCTCCTCCTTAACCCTAAGAAAACTAAATTATTACTTTTCACTCCAACCCGAAAATCAATTCCCATCCACCTCACACTTTTATCAAATGATGGCACTATCATTTCTCCTGACCCAACCACTAAACTCTTAGGAATAACAACTGACAACCACCTCAACTTTGATACCCACATTAACAATACAATAAAATTAGTGAACAAAAAACTGGGATCCCTTTACAGAATTAAGCCCTTTTTAACTCCAATAGCTAGGGCTGTCACAGCCAGAACCCACTTAATCTCATCCCTATTCTATGCCTCCCCTATATATACTAATTTATCTAAAAACAACCTCAACAAACTGGCCACATCCTATAATAATATTGCTAGGTTTGCCACAGGCTGTCCATTCAGAACCCATCACTGTCCAAATCTAAAACAACTAGACTGGCTAGAATTTCACAACCAGCTTCAATTTCTACAGCTTCCCATTGTCCACAAGGCCCTGTATAAGCCCACCAACACCCCTATACTCTCTTCCATCATTACACCTTATAATAACAATAAGAACCTACGTTCCTCCAATAAACTGCTGATTAATACTTCAAGATCTAATCACTCAGCAGGTGACTCCCTGTACTCTAACTCTGTAGGAAAACTATGGAATTTACTACCCACTGATCTCATTACACAAATGTCACTGCCACTCTTTAAAAAGAATCTAAAGCTCTTTCTTAAGACACACTGGCTCTGCTCCTGTACTAACCCTGACTAACTTTTCTCCTTTTAAATTACAACTACTCTTATACCTAATAATTGCTGACTTAAGAATCTAAATACCATGTTATTATATATATAATGATGTATACATAGATATTGTATCTCAAATACAATACCCATTGATTATTACTGCTAGTTCTACTACTTCCTTAGACTAATGCATCTTTTATATACAAAAAAAAAATGTTTCTTTTATAACAACTGCTTTTTTAGTTCTGGGTAAGTTTTAACTGCTATCACTTTTTTTAAATGTATGTATGGACTTTCTATTATTTTGTTTTTTGGAGCTTTTCTCCCCGGGCCTCTACTGAAAATGGACATGTATCCAGCTAGACTAGCCCGGTCAACAAATGTAAAATAAAATAAAAATAAATAAAATAAATGTGGAAAGCTTCACTATTCCCTTGCAGAAGGATAATGACATCCAGGATGCAGAATCCTACACCAAGGCACTTTATATACATCTTAAGGATTGCATGGACTGTGCTATCCCAAATAAAACCAAGACTCCTTCCTCAAGCAAGAAGTAACCAATCTGGTGGACCCCTGCCATAAGCAAACTATACAATAAAAGGAGGAGACTTATACAAAAAAAGGCCAAATCTCAAATAGAAAAATCATCCCTGATCAGCATTAGTAAGAAATTGAGGGCCCTCATCAAGTCAACTAAAGCCAATTTCGAAAAGAAAGTTGCCAAGGATGCCAAGGATAACCATAAGGCCTTCTATGGTTACGTCAAAAACCTAAATGGCAACACTCACGTCTGTTCTGAGCTAGTACAAAATGGAACAAAATACACTGACCCCACTGACATTGCCAACATCTTGGCTGACAGGTTCAGTGCAAATTCCCCCCCACCACCACCACCTACAGAGCCTATTACTATTCCAGGGGATTGTGTAACTCCAATTATTACTGATATGTTGGTTAATAAGGCTCTATCTAAAGCTAAAAACACTGCCTCCATGGGACCAGATGGTGTCCCGGGCTGTGTCATCATAAGCTCCAAAATGAATTAACCCGCATCTGA